>NC_016089.4:39411836-39542088 GCF_000004515.6 Glycine max | reverse complement strand
ACAGGCCACTTTTGATCCTAATAAACTGAACTCAAGAAATTCTGATTTGGCTTATGAAACTGAAAATCTAATGAGTTGGATACTCCAGTTGGAAGTGAAGATGAAGGTCCCCCAAAAGTTAGATATCCTCATTTTAAGGTAACTGAAAATGATGAAGATGTGAAGTTTGAAGTTGGGCTGCAATTCAGTGGTAAGAAACAAATTCTAGAGGCTGTGAAGACCTTTGCTATTATGTCTAAGAAGAATTTAAAGATTAAAAAAAATGACAAAAGGAAAGTGACTGTAATCTGTAAACAAAAGGATTGTCCCTTCTACTTACGGGTGAGCAAGTCTATGCAAGCCACTTATTGGCAGGTAGTCTCATTCCAAAATGAGCATTGTTGCTTTAGAACTTTCAGAAACAGTCAGGCTACACCTGAGTGGGTTTCAAAAAGGTTGATGTCATTATTAATGCATAGTCCCAACATGAGGCTAAAAGCATTAGTTGCTTTTGCTTTAGAAAAGTAAGGATTCAGATTAAGTATGGATCAGGCATACAAAGCAAAGGTTAAAGTAATGGAAAAAATTGAAGGTGCAACCAGAGATCAGTATAAACATTTAAGAAGTTATGCTGCATAGCTACTAGATTAAAACAAAAACAACACTGTGAAGATCAAGTGTGATTTAAGTTCGCATGGTCCAGTTTTTGAACATATGTATGTATGCCTAGAGGCTTGTAAGAGTGCATTTGTAACAACTTGCAGGCCGTTGATAAGATTGGATGGTTGCTTTCTAAAAGGAGAATTTGGTGGGCAATTGTTGACTGCAGTAGGTAAAGATGGAAACAATCAAATGTTTCCTATTGCCTATGGTATAGTGGAATCTGAAAATTATTCATCTTGAAAGTGGTTTGTTGATCTGTTGATAGCTGACCTAGATGGTATTTAGGAGGAATCTTGGGCTTTCATTTCTGACCAGCAGAAGGTAAATATTTAATTGGAACTAATATCAATTGTGTCTTTCATTTAATTGGTCCACTGTTTTTTGCAGGGTTTGGTTGAGGTAATCAAAGAGCTTGGTGAAAACATAGAACATCGCCTGTGTGTCAAACATTTGTATGGTAACTAGAAGAAGAAGTATCCAGGAGCACACATGAAAAAGTTGATGTGGATGGAAGCTCAGGCAACAACTACCCCTGACTGGGAAAAAGCCATCTTGCAGATTAAAAATTATGATGAAGAAGCTTGGAATGATCTGCAAAAGTTAAACCCTACTTGTTGGACAAGGTCTGCTTTTAAGGTAAACACAAAGTGTGATTTGCAAGTAAATAACATGTGTGAGGCATTCAATAATGTAATAATGGAGTACAGACATAAGCCAATTATTACACTATTGGAGGGAATTCGATTTTACATAAGTTCTAGAATTGTGAAGTTGAGGACTACCCTGATGAGGTATGAGGGGTCAATCTATCCTAAAATTCAGCTAATCATGGAAATGAATAAAAAAGCATGTGAACCATGGCGGGCACATTAGTGTGGTGATGTTGATCTGTCTTTGTTTGAGGTGTCAAAGGGCATGGAAAAATATGTTGTCAATCTTAAACAACAGACATGTTCTTGTAGAAAGTGGGAGTTAACTGGAATTCCATGCACTCATTCCATAGCATGCATGTGGATCAATGGTGTTGAACCAGAACTCAGTGTCAACTCTTATTACAGGTGTTGTTTTATGTAATTTCTTGCAGTCATGTTATTATTTTTTTACCATGGTTTTTTAATTTGAATATGTCTACTTGTTGCATTTGGCAAGAAGTCTACTGTGCTGACCACATATTCATTTATTGTGTACCCATGCAATGGACCCAACTTATGGCCTCCTCTACAGATACCAGTGATGCTTCCACCTGTCATGAGGAGAGCTCCTGGAAGACCAAAGAAAACAAGGAACAAGAAAAATGACAAGTCTACCAAGAAGCCCTACTTGCCAAGTCAGTCAAGATCAGTAGTGTGTAAAAATTGTAAGGCAATTGGACACAACAGAAGGAAATGTAAAGGAAAAACATCTGCAGATAGGACCATTCCAAAAGGGGGAAATAAGGTACTTTTCAGTTGCATAAGTGCTGTAAATATCATTTATCACAGATTCTAATTACATTCACCATTCTTATGATTTTAGTTATACATTTTGACAGAACTTAAAGAGACACATGTCCCACCCCTGTTGTAGCAAAGAAACAAAACATTGGTCCAAGCACAAGTCAGACCCCATCTGCAGGACATCAACGAGGTGACAACACCAGTGAAACACAACAATCACGAATTAGCTAAGGGGCCAGCCAAGGACAGATTCGGCACAACAATGTTTTACCTGCCTTGTTTTTTGGGTGTAATTAATTTAGGAACCTAGTTCTGTCTGAATGTTTAATTCAGAGGCTTTGTAATGCACTCTTTAACTTGTTACCAGTTGCTATAACTAAGCAACCACAATATGAAACAATGTTTTATTGCAATGTTAAATCTGCCTTGTTTTTTGCAAATATGGTGACTTTATGGGTGCCTTATTGAATTTAGGTAGTTTGTGTTGTTAGAATTTTGGCAGAAAGCAAGTTTACAGTTGTATTATATGATCACCTTCATTAGGCCCTGAACTTGCAATTTAGGAACAACTACTTTGAGCTGCTGCTAAAGGATATTTACCTTTATTACAATTATTATTTTCAGATTGGTTTTTACTTTGCTGGTGTTGGTTGTAATTTATTGTGTCATTAATTTAGATGCAATGAAGGATACACAAAACACTCTACAACCTTAACATTGTACCTTTTAACAGAATGACTCAAACTCAAGTCACAATACTTTATTTGATTACATTTACAAGCTTAAATTCCCAAAACACAGAGCCAAATTACTAACATACCAATTCAACAATTCCACAATTCAACAAACTTAGGCATATTCGACAATTGTTCATTGAGGAATATATTATTTTATAAATATTCTTTCATTACATATGAATTCATCAGCACCACTTTCTTCCTAACTAATTACAAAATGACAACATCTTATTGACTTGCAAACCACCAACACCAAATTACAGACCTCAAATACATAATACACACACTAACAAGCAAAGACAGACCCAACACACAACCAAAAGAATCCCTAAAAAATTTTCCTTCCTCTTCATGTCCCTGATCCTGCTTTGCAAATCTTTTTCCCTCAACTCCAATTCATCAACTTTCTTCATCAATGCCACCACGATTTTCTTCTGACGACTGTTGGCAACTAGATCATGCCACTCAAAATAATTACACCCTTTCCTACCTGTAACCTACATGCTGAAAATATCCAAAAAGAATCAACAAATAACCTATAACAAACCCCCTACGAAATTATTTTTCCTTACCTTGTATAGACCACATCCATAGAAACGCCTCCCTGGATTATCCTCGATCCACGATGTCACCAGTGGAGCCTCTACGTTACAGAGGCACAATACGCAACTTCGGGCCTCGGAGGTGTACGATGAAGAACTCCTCTCCATGGCGCCGTTTACGGAGGATAGCAAAACCTTGAATGTTAACCACTACGCAGCGATGCAGTGACGTCGATGACCCAACCACGCCTACGACGCACCCACGAAGAAGAAAACGAACCTCCACACCAACAACGGCGCTGAACCACAACCCATACGAACACGATGAAGCACAAATCAAATTTATGGTTAGGGATTGCATATAACTCATGTTTTAGGGTTCTTATTTAGGGTTAGGTTAAATCCTCATCGTCACCAAATTTTTACCACATCACAGTAGGGTAAAAAAAACCAAGCCTTTCCATCCAACCAATCAGACGTTGACACGTGGCAGTCAACGTCTGAGGCTAACTGAGGCTAACGGTCAACGTTCAATTGGGACGTCCCGGACCAACATTGCGCCGATTTATAAAAATGGGGGACCAAATTTCTGAATAAAATTATAGGGGGACCACATCTGAAACTGGGGCAAAATAGGGGGACCAAAACTGTAATTTTGCCATTCCAAAAAACATTTTCCCACTAAATCATGATTCTATTGTACATCGGAATCACAATTCCGTTAACCAATCAATTCCTCCCCCCCCCCCCCCCCCTCACTCCCTTATACACAATGGAATTATGTTTCCGTTGTATATAACAAAATCACAATTCCGTTGTAAGGTTGTTTTTTTTTTCTTATTATTATAATTGGAATAGTATCTATACTAAAAAAAAAATTGATAATATTTTTTTAACACAACAAAATCATGTTTTCATTGTGAATAATTTTTTTAACACAACGGAATCGTGATTTTGTTGTGTTATAAAAAAATTATTCACAACGGAATCTTGATTACGTTGTGGTGTTCTTCTTTTTAATAAAAGAAAAAGAAAAAATACATTTGTGTGAAGCTTAAATGTGTTTGTTTTTATTGAACACTGTAACACTGTATTTTTTGCCCATTTATTGAGACTGTTTTTTCCTTAAATGTATTGACTAAACACCACATCTTCCAATACGTATTTACTAAACAATCATTTTTCCTGATACGCATACAATCATATTAAATATAGATGCAATCAAGTCGTTTATGTTTTTGGTGTCATCTGAATCACTGATATGATATGAGTCACAAGAGAACAATAGATCATCTAATATAAATAGCAGTAGATGTTTGATTCAACTCAATACCCTTAAATACTATTGTGTATTGCAATGGTTACATGATTCCATCATCTAAAGGGATATTGTTTGAATGTCCTAGTGGTCCTCAAGTTGTCACAACAATTGACCATGTGTTGTTTGATGCCTTAAGGAAAACAATTATTGACATCATTCGAGATTGCGGAATTTTACTTGATTTTTTTTACCATTAACCAATTTATGTTGGTGATGGTTGAGTTGAATACGAGTGTATGAACTTAAACGTGAGGATGACATGGGAAAAATATTTTTCATCTTTTTGGAATTTAGTTGCAAAGGTCCGATTAAGTTGAATGCAAATTTTGGCTGATCTCCAGATGAAATACTTTTCTCAAGGGTCCCCAATGCCTATTGGGTCTTAAGCTCCCTCATGTCAACAAAGACTTGATTGAAGGATAAAAGTCGTTGGAAGGGGAAAGTTCAGTTGGTTGTGTAGCTCTAGCCATTTTTGGGTGGTTTCCCTTTTTAAAAATATTGTTATAGATGGTTAAGATAAGATTAGACATAAAATGCAACTTTGCCTTTACCAAAAGAAGTAAAACACTAGCTAATTAACCTAGACAATGGTGCTAATTACATAGATGATAGAGTGATCCAAATTAGTCATGCTTAGAGAAAATTTACACAGTATGAATTTATTCTATCTAATCTTGCACGGTATAATTTTACAAGTGTAGAAATCATGTTCTAAAGGAATTTTAATCTGTACTAAACTTATCACATAAAATAACATGCATATAATTGATTTTTTTTAAAATTAACTACTTGAATTGAATTCGCATAGTAATTAATTTTCAACGTCAATTATATTTCTACAAATCACACAATACATAACTTTCTATAATCTGAGTTGTAGTTTTAAGGGTGTTACAACATACATGAATAAATTGGATGGTCTTAACTCTTCTTATGTCTCATCATATATTTGTTTATTCTAATGAGAAGACATTTTTTTATACATGAGAGTGAGATACATTAAGTTTGATCGATGTTATATGAATTTTTTTAAAAAGTCACATGAATTAAAGCTTAAGCAAATTTATATGTGTATGTGTGCGCGCGCTAGCGTGACCTACACCATAAAATTTGGACAAAAAAATCAATAACCTTATTTGTTTTAATAATTTTATTTTAAAGATATTATAGTAATTTACTACTCAATTTAAAACACCAATGTTAAATTTTTAATTTCTCATTCCTATCACATTGGCATTAAATTTTCAATATTTTTTTCTCATTTCTTCTTTTATGTTTGGATGTTTTATTATAAAATTAAGTTAGGAATAAAATTCAATACAAAATTTTGGATTCAACGCAAAAATTACTCAAAGTTGCTTCAACCCATAATCAATTTTGGACCTAAAATCAACTCTAAATTCTTCTCCAACGTGAAATCAAATATGAAAATGTATTCAAAATCAATTCTATACTCAACATCAAACCAAACACGTACTTAATTGATTATATTTTGTATTTAATGATTAAATTTGGTCAGATTGGACGCACACACAAAGGGTATAACAATATTTTTATAACTTTTTAAAATTTGCTCCTCCTATTTCATCCAAATCAAACAATTTTATAATATTATTTTCACTTTATCTCACATTTTTCTCTCAAACCAAACAATGTATCCAACATTTAACTATATTTCTATTCTATTTATTTTTTCTTTAGTTATTTCTTTTTTATTTTCATCCACTCTATGGGTCCATTTGATTTGCTAAAATTTATTATACTAAATAACACAAATATAATTATTCCTTATTTGATTTTAAAAAAATGATCATGAGACAACACAAGTGAACTAAGGATGAACAACACAACTGATTTTTTTGGTTCCTAAGGAAATCATGAGATAACTTTTCATCCCATCTCTTTTCTCTCTCCCACTCTCTCAGCAAAGAACGATCGAAGTGGTGCTTCAAGTGAATTGTTTTGGTTATTTTTTTACTACTCACAATTCATCTTCCCATTCTTGATGATCGATATCCTTGATTTTTTTTAGTAGATTAAGGAGAAGAACACAAAGAAAAAACAACATCAGCTTGGACAAGTGACTCCTGCATCATTGACAAGGAGATTCAATCTATCCGGTGGCTTTGCAAAGATTTACTAGGACACCTATCTTTTCCATGTGGTTTGCATAATGGTCCCATTTCTACATTATATTGAGATAATGAATAATTAATATTTAAAGAGGATATTATCATTGTTATATTATTTTGTTTATATGTTGTAAGCTGTCAACCAAAAAAGATACAAAATAAAAAGTTGTCATGTAATTTACACTTTAATCATGTTGCTCTCCTTATTTTGTATTTCAATCAATGTGCATCAAATGAATCTTATTTTTCTTCTCACAGCCAAACAAAACTTAAAATACATTATTATTAAACTCAAGTTAAATAAGCAAATCTATATAAATTGATGTAAAAGGATAGTCTATTGAAAAGTCTAAAATAGACATCCTATATTGTTGACACCTATCCTCCCTTATTTGACAAAATGGGAATTTTGAAAATTTGTACTCCAGTCACACTTCCTCTATTATTCTCATCCTGGCGCGATTAGGGTTTGCTTCAAGCATTTGGTTGAGAATCTTGAAAGTTCTGATCCTCAGGTTGTGACCAGTGTGATCGGGGTTTTCTGTGAGTTGGTTGTTAAGGATCCCTGGATGTATCTTCCCTTGGCGCCCGAGTTCTATAGGATTTTGGTTCACACATTCTATGCATCTTCGACACCACCTGTCACGAGGTCATCATGCTCCACTGCCTCGGCCTCGACGATGCCACCAGAACCAAGATTGTTGAGTCTCTACCGCTCGCCAACCACATCACGCTGAACTTCACCAGTGCATGCCCAAATAAGCAAAACCAATTTTTTCTCCAAAGTCTGAATCTTTTTTCCCTCTACTTTCCTTTGAACATTACATTCCTGAAAAATGGTTTTCTGAGGAAAGAAGTGAAGGAAGGACATAATTGGGGTTTGAAAAATGTGACGAAGAGCGACGGCCCAGTGCGTAGGAGGGTTATAGATGCGTTGTGTGTTGGGTTACAAGTGTGAGGTGAAGTCCCACATTGGGTAGGAGTGGAAAGGTTGAGCACCACATAAGTGAGGAGAAGACCCATAAACCTAAGCCTTAAGGTTTTGGGTTAGAGTGTGGTGTCAGGTTCACTTATGTGGTGGCTCGTAGTCCACAGCTGTACCCCTCGAATCTCCCCAACAATTGGTATCAGAGCCGATGGTTCGACTTGGTGACCGGCTCAGACAAGTAAGATGGCGGTGCAACGTGCCCCGGAGATGGAGCAACGGTGCAAGTACCGCAGGTGGCCAAAATGACTATACTTGTGGATGATAGAGACTTCCGCTCGAGGGGGAGACTCACACTTGAGGGGGAGATGTGTTGGGTTACAAGTGTGAGGTGAAATCTCACATCAGCTTCCTTATGTGGTGGCTCGTGGTCCACAGGTGTACCCCTCGAATCTCCCCACATTGTGGTGGGCATTGTGTTGTGTAGTGATTCTAAGCAAAGGGAACAAAATTGAGTCCAAACCCGCTTTGTCCAAGGTATTGCTTTTTTCTCAATTGGTTTGGTTTTGATAGATTTTTCCTCTTGGGGTGCCGGAAAATGTGTGGGATAATTAAAAAAAATAATTATTAAATTTTGAATTTTTAGCTTAAGATTTTGAGGGGTTCAACTTTTGTTAAGTTAATTTGATTTTGGGAAAGGGGAGGGCTCTGTGAATGATACCTACTACTGCTGCCTTCTCATTTTCTCAATTCATTTTTTGCTTTTCAGGGTTGGAAGAAGAGTTGAGTGAGCGTATTATTATTATTATTACTACAATTTATCTTATTTTAATGTTATAACAATGTCATTGTCAGGTAGTATTCTGATACTTTTCTATTGATTTTCCAGGATGCAGGTCCCATGGCCCATCTAGTGCGACCACACTCTTACAAAAATATATTTGTTCCCCATTCTCAATAAATGTGCTTCTAAGTTTGTATTTATATACATTTTTCTCCTTGACAGATGGACAACTTCTACACAGGCAAACTTTATTTTTATAGCTTTAATTGAATCGATATCATATTTGAAAACTTTATTGTATTATCTATTATGTAATAATTTATAGTGTTCTA
Source organism: Glycine max (assembly GCF_000004515.6). Taxonomy (NCBI): domain Eukaryota; kingdom Viridiplantae; phylum Streptophyta; class Magnoliopsida; order Fabales; family Fabaceae; genus Glycine; species Glycine max. The sequence goes on along the minus strand of NC_016089.4, from coordinate 39,533,237 downwards.
CTGATTTATGTCATTTTGTCAACCTTCTCTGGAGTTTTGTTCCATTCTTTCTCTTGAGCTCTTCAATTGTTTATAATGATTTTTTTTTTGCATGCCTATGAAAAGGTTTGACAGTTACCCCTATAATTTTCAATTCCTTCATGTCTATTTGTCTCTCTGGCAGTTTGTTCTTATGATCCTATCTACCAGGGGGCTGAAGTTGTGAGAATGTACAAAACCTTGCTAGAAAATCTAGGGTTCCGAAAAGTACGGATGTTTATCCAATGCGCCTATAACTACCCTATTAATTGCAATGTGATACTGCTTAATTTAGGATTCAAATCTTACAAATTCCTTGGATTTCAGGGCATGGATCTTTATTTTAAGAGACATGATGGCCAAGTTGTGACATGTGAAGATTTTTTTGTTGCCATGCGAGATGCCAATGATGCAGATTTTGCAAATTTCTACTCATTTTGTATTAACTGATCAACTACTATGCAGATATTCTTAAACTGGGACCACTATTGTCAAAGTAAATACTTCTTATAATCTAGAAGCACATACTTTTTCTTTAAAATTTAGGTATACAAGCATCAACTTTCATTTCTCCTTTTTGAAATTTTTTCCGTTGTCTTTAATATGTTTGATGGGGCATTTTTTTTGCAGTCAAGAAATACCGTCAACTCCAGGGCATTCCAGTCCCAAGGACATTCATCTTTCAATTGTTTATGATTCTATGAGACTCTGCAATCTGTTTCAAGTAATGATCAATAAGTCTGGACTACGGTCCTTAGAGTGACCAAGGTTGTTTACAACTTCTCTTTGATATGCATTTCTATCTCATATTTTTATTTGATCTCTTTAAGTTAATTATACCTGTCAGGCAGGTTCTTGACATATATTCTGTAGCAGGTGGATAATGTATGACTGTAATTTCCACCCTTCTTCCTATTCCTCTTCTTCATGGGAAATGAAGTAGCATTTGACTGTGAATTCATTGATTCGTTGATCATTTAAATCATGTACTTCTTTAAGGTTGGGAAAGTTATAATCATATGCATCATTCCTAATTCCCACTACTTATGTTTTGTGAGTCCATCATTGTATGTAGTTAAATTATGAACATATTATTATTATAATAACAGATATACTACAAAATGAAAGTATGGTTTGTTTCATATTACTAAGTATGAGCATCCTTGTCAAACAATTGAGTTGAAGAAAAAAGGTGTAATTTTAAAACCATGTTAGAAGATCCCTTCTCTCTGTTATCAAAATAAAAGTATCATTTGTCTCATATTACAAAGTATCAGCATCCATGTCAAATAATTGATTTGAAGAAAAAGCGTGTCTGAAATTTGAAAACATGTAAATATTTCATCCATCTACCTAATATTGCATAACATAAATTTGTTGAAATAAAGTAAGATGCAGAGCTTGGTTTGGCCTTTTCATATCCATAATTAACTGATAATTTTATTTGTATCTGCTGCAGAAAGAGGAAGAGTTTGTATTAACTGATATATTTGAAAGGCATGTTCCTTCTTTTTTAAAAGGACTGTTCATCTGGAATCTGATCTCACTAATAGCTACTTGTTTTTCTTACTAGCCAATGATTATGATGAATTCAACTGGTTTGTCTTCTTCAAAGTTACAATTTATTCTTTTTGATTTGATAGTTTAATGTGAATTTATTCACTGGCTTATTTAAATGATTCAATTGGGAGGCTGGACAAGTTTTGGCACGGAAATTGATGATTAAATTAGTGGATGATTTGCAACATAACAAACCATTGGTTTTAAATTCCAATTTTGTTGAAGGGTTCAAACATATTTTATGTGACTCAAGTCTAGACAAAGTATGCTTTAGTTTTTCCTCAAGATTATTCATTTTGTTGATGATGAGTTTTATCATATGATTTCATTTATTGTACTTTATGCTTTTTTTATCATCTAGGAATTTGAGGAAAAGGTAATAACTTTGCCTGACAAGGGAGAAATAATGAACATGATGGGGGTTGCAGATCCTAATGTTGTTCATGTTGTTCGGACTTTCATGAGGAAGTAGCTTGAATTATTTTTTTGATGTTGGGCATCTCAATGTATCTTGTGTTATAAACTTTATGTCATATGTTGATGGTAAGGCTGGATTTAATTGATGATGCCATTTGATAACAATTTCCCTACTATTATCTATGTCGAGCATGCTTCCTTTTGATACCTACTCTAGCCTTGCTTAATCTTTTCTGTTTTTCTAATGGCTATTAAATTTCTCATGTTTGTCTTACCTATATGTGCACATTTGTTCAGTTTAATTTTAGAAGTTCTTCCTACCTACGAAATTTATACTTCCCCTTCCTTTTCAGGTGGTGAACAAATGGTTTGCTTTTCAAACAATGTCACCTGGTAATGTTGAGAATGTGCAGAAACTATTAAGCAACCCAGCATTTGATCTACGCAATTTAGTGCTATGTTAAATTGGCTCAGTTGCTTAGTTGTAACTTAATTTGATTAGGTTTGTGATGGTTGTCCTTGCATTTTTTTTTTTGAAAATTTGTTTAGGCCTAAATGAACCTGATTGTATCCTGTTACCAGAACTACAGGATTGGTGTAACATGTGACAAGGATGAACTTGTTTGTTTGTAAGGATGAAGATGTTTATTTTATTTTTAGTAGAGCTAGTGATTGTGTTAGAACAAAGGATGAAAGTTTGAAAAAAAAAAGAAAGGAAAAAAAAGAAAAAAAAAGCTTCAAGTCCCACATCGCTCAGGATAAACACTTGAATAGTGTTTCACTCCCTATATATAGAGAGCTCATTTCTTCATTTTTCCTTGTCCCAGTTGAGAAGCATTTCCTCAACTTTTCTTTCTCCCTCCCATATTTCAGCCGATGCATTTCCGGCAAACTTCTCCCTCTTTCTTTCTGTTGCTCTAAAATTTTGGTTAGCTTTAAGAGTGACTTTTTAAGTCATATTTTTCGGTTGACTATAAGAGTGACTTTTTTAGTCATATTTTTCGGTTGACTATAAGAGTGACTTTTCAAGTCATATTTTTGGTTGGCTGTTAGAGTGACTTTTCAAGTCATACAAGAGGGTGTAATTCTAGAAAAGGTTCCCTCTACAGTGATATGAGAAGTCATACAAGAGGGTGTAATTCTAGAAAAGATTTCCTCAATGCAGTTATGATTTAGTTGTAGTATGTTATAATTGCAACAATATTTTTTATATTAATATTACCACCAATAAATAAATTGAATTTACCTAGTCACCTACTGTTTCATTAGGTAGTTCTATGTAATATAGACAAACAAGTTATACATCTTTTATTCCAAATTTGAATTTCCAAATGTGAATTTAGTCGTATTCATTTGTTGTGAATTATAATATAAACTACTTTCATATGTTATTTGCTTTCAGGTACACTAACCTTCTTATCTTTTCTCTCTCTTCTTTTTATTCATCTCTAAACTTTTTTTTTAATCCAAACAAGACATAAAGTTCAATTTATACATATATATTTTATAATTTCATTTAATTTAAGATCAAATTTAATATGGTATTTTAACTCAATAGTTTATTTTCATGTATAAAAATACATCTATGTTAACGTAGTAAAAAATCAAATAAAAATAAAAAATAAATTTTATTACATTAAACTTTTATCATAAAAATATTGTTACTGTAATTTTGTAAATAAAGATTCTACTATTTAATATCTATCTAATAGAATTGATATCATGTGTGAAAAAAAATTTAAATTAAATTTGATCAACATATTTAAATTAAAATATAATATTTTTTATCATATATATATATAACTTTATATATTAAAAATTTATTAAATAATGTATAATTATGTACTAAAGAAACAATAAATTATAACTATATTTAAATTACTTTTAAATTATTGTAAACTGAGGTCTATTAATTTGTCTCATATTCTAATCTAAACATTCAAAAAAATATTTTATTTTTTAATCTAAACACAATTTCAATGCTAAAATAAAAAATATAACAGAGCACATTACAAAAATAAAATTTCAACAATACGAATAGACATCAAAATGTATCAAAAGTGAATATAAGGCTATATAAAAAAAAAATATTTTTGTAATATCGATCCACTAGGAGAATGGCTACGTTTCAGTCAGGGAACCAATGTCATCAAGAAAATATACACTACCTAAAATAAAGCCAGAACAAAACAAGAAATTTCGCAAGAAATACTAAGGGAAAAAAAAACCGGTGGAATTTTAATCTAATGGATCCACCATTTTTTCCCGTAATCCCAACCGCACTCTGTGGGTTGAAACGCAGCATCGGGGGAGATAGTTGTTGTTGCGTTACGCGATTTCAGCGGCACGTGCAACGCACACCGAATCTTGGGCTTCACGCTCGCACTCTTGAACAGCAAGAACTTGAACCGAACCACCATAAAGAGCTTCAAATCGATGGTGTAAACACCCGAACCCTTCTCCTTGTCAAACACCTCGACCTGGTTCCCGGCGAGTGGCGTCACGCGCTGGCCCTTGAAAAGGGGATTCACGAAGGTGGTGTTCTTGTGGTGCTGGAAGAACGGCCCTAATGTCTGGTTCCCGAACAAAACATCCTGGTACAGCGCGTGCGCTTCGATGTGGTCGTAGTAGACGCCGACCCTGCGGTTCGGGTTGCGGATCGAGACGTTGAGGGCGAGGTCGTAGTGGAGAGTGTTGTTGGTGGTGTAGTCGAAGCGCGTGAGGGACGCGTCGGTAACGTGGAATTTGAGCACGTTGGGGCGCACGATGAACCAGAAGAGAAAGCCGAGTATTGCTACGATGATGAGGATTGTGGTGAGGATCTTGCAGATGAGGCCCAGGATGCAGTCGAAGATGCAGCCGCAGAAGCAGCTCAGGCAGCCGCAGCAGCAGCCGTCGCGGCCGCCGCGGGAGGGGCGGTGGTAGGATTTCGGCGGCGGAACGGAGGGGCCGTAGTACGCGCCGTTTAGATGGGACATTGTGCGAACTGACTTGAAGTCTGAAACTTGGGAACGTTAGGGTATTAAAGGAGAGAGAAACTTTATTTTTTTTTAAGGGATGTTTCTTTGTACTTACTTGTTTGTTGAGTACAGTGTGGAACGTGGTGAGTTAATGTAGTGAGGGAGAGCGTGTAGCGTGAATGCGTGAATGCGTGATGGTGATGTTGACCACGAAGTTCAAACAGAAAAGAAACCACCTTAGGTAATGGCTTAAGTATCAAATTCGTCCCCTAAATTATTTTAAATAATTTAATTTTTTCTCAAAATTTTAAGAAGGTTTAATTTATTCTTTAAATTTTAAAAGTGAATTAAGTTGGTCAGCAAATCAGCAAATTATTTTAAAGACTTCAATTTGATCTTCAAAGTTCTTAAAAAATTAGGACCAAATTGATTTATTTTAAGAATTTAAAGATCAAATTGAATTTTTAAAAAATTTGAGAATCAAATTATTTTATTTTTAAGAACCAGATTATTAAATTAAATTTTTAAAAAATTTAAAGATCAAATTGAATTATTTAAAATAATTTGAATTATTTTAAAAAATATATTTACAAAGACTAAATCAAAAAACACATTGATTAAATTTGTTAAAATTATAAATTTATTTAAAGATCAATAGTTATTCTTAGTCAATGCCGCACGGTCATACGATTAAAAATTACTATTATTATGATTTTATCGTTATTATAAAAATTAATAAATTTATCTAAATAATTATTCTGTAATTGAATAAGATAAAATTATAAAATTATTTTACACTATTAATATAAATGAATTACTTTTAAAAAAATTAATAAGAAAATAAATTTAGAATATTGCATGACTTATAGTAAATTTTAATTAGTCAATAATTATTTTCATTTCTTTCATCCACTTTAAAAATATATCCTACCACTCCTTTCTTCAATTGCTTTTTCTTTTTTAATTTTCATTTTAAAAATACAGATAAAGGCACAAGTGCCTCTCTTTTAATTAGTAATAATAAATAATGGGTTTAAACACGCGTGATGGTAAGATTTCTCAAAATTCAATAACCGCAAGGATTTTATTTAAAAAATAACGCGTATACTAATTTGCTTTGACAAGAAAGGTTTTAAATAGTGATGACCGTTGGTTTTAGTGGAAAGGAAGGTTTGTCGTGAATATTGAAAGGTAAATTAATTAGTTGGTTGCTTTCTGGATTGAACAGAAAGTCAGTTTTTTGTGACGAGTCTAATATGAAAGTCTTGACTTTAAAGATAAATTTCTTATAATTTATTTTTAAAAATAAATTTGTTCTTTTGATATTGAATTTTTATTGTTGACTCTTTAAAAATTAAAAATGACTCCATCACAGTCATGTTGGGTAAAAAAATGTACGTTTGAGGCAAGTCAAATTGCTTTTGCAGTAATTATAATCAATTGGACATAAATAATTTGTTGAAGTTAAAATTAAAGTATTTGGATAATATTTAAATTTAATTTTTGATAAAAATAATTTTTAATTAGATTTTATTTATCTTTTTGGTTCAATTTCGAATTAGTTCAATTTCGAATTAGTCAGATTTTACTTACCTTTTTAGTTAAATATCAAATTAGTCATGATTTTTTTTTCCTGATAAATTGAAGGGTAAAAAAATATTTGCTTTAACAATAACATGTTTATTATGTTTCTATACAATGTTAATAATTTCTATTTTATAATTAATAAATTTCTATGAATTACAAAAATATTTTTAAATCTACCAAAATTATTTATAAAAATTAAAATATTCAAAAGTATAAAATATGTAGAATTAATTCATGTAAATTCTCAAATTGTGGATTCAATGATGTTTTTTTGAAATTATAATAAAATATGTATTCATTTAAATAGACATATCTATTGTTTAAGATACTATTAGAAAATATAAATTTAACATCGCTAGATTAACATCAGTTTTCCATAAAATCGATATTAACAAAAATGCGGTGACATAATTATAAATAATGTGAGTTCCTTAACATTGATTTTTTTTTTAAAAACAATGTTAACTCACTTATCTTAACATCGGTTTTTAAAAAACTGATGTTAACATCAGAGCATGAAAGTGCACTGATATAGTTATCTAGTGAGCAAGTTTTTCATCGGGTTGAGCACTTGAATACTATATTTGGAAAAATCCAAAAGAAGGAAAAAAGTAAGACTTGTATATGGAAGAAAATGTTGATTTTGTTTGATCTTCCATACTGGTCTGATCTAGATTTTAGGCATTGTATTGATGTTAAGCATGTAGAGAAAAATATTTGTGATAGTGTCATTGGGACACTCCTTAACATTCAAGGGAAGACAAAATATGATTTGAATACTCATCAAGATCTATATAAGATGGGTATACGAGACCAATTACATCCAAGGTTTGATGGTAAGAAAATATACTTGCCTCCAGCTTGTCATACTTTGTCCAAAAAGGAGAAGATAAGTTTTTATCAGTGTTTGTGTCGTGTCAAATTTCCACAGGGATACTCTTCAAATATTAAGAGTCATGTGCAGTTGAAAGATCTAAAGTTAGTAGGCTTAAAGTCTCACAATTTTCACGTCTTGATGCAACAATTGTTAGTCGTGGCCATACAAGACATTTTGCCTAACAAAGTTAGGCATGCCATAACTCGACTGTGTTTTTTCTTCAATGTCATATGTAGCAAAGTCATTGATCCTGTCAAGTTAGATGACCTGGGAAATGAGGCTGTCATTATATTGTGTCAATTGGAGATGTATTTTCCTCCTATATTCTTCGACATCATGGTTGACTTAGTTGTTCATCTGGTGAGGGAAATCCAATGTTGTGGTCCTGTTTATTTATGGTGGATGTACTCGATTGAGCAATGCATGAAGATCTTAAAAGGGTACACAAAGAATCTACACTGTTCTGAAGCATTTATTATTGAAAGGTACATTTCATAAGAAGCTATTGAGTTTTGTTTAGAGTACATTGAAAAGGAAAAACCTATTGGACTACCTGAGTCTCGGCATGATGAAAGAGTGGGAGGTAAGGGTTTAAGAGGATTGCATGTTATCACTCCAAGTGTAGAAGATTTACAACAAGCTCATTTGTATGTACTGAATAACAGTAATGGAGATTTGTAATACATAGTATGTCACGAAGGTGTAGTGAAGGTAAGTAATCCAAAAATGTCAAAGAACAAGGTGTTGAAAGAGCATAACAAGACTTTCCTAAATTAGTTTAAAGATACAATCTTTTATGACGATAATGCTTCTAAAATGTTAAGAAAGCTAGCGACAATAGTACAATGCAAAATAGTGGGGTTAGTCTAAGGGCTGAATCTTAACCCTTTGCGAATGTACATGATGACAATCTCCGTCTAGCTTTCATCCCTTACATTGGTGTCACTGAATAAATATGGGAGCTTAATTATGTCAAATTCATTGTATGTGTTTTCAAGTGTAAGTGGGTTGACAACAATATCGGTGTGCGGACCAATGATTTAGGATTTACATTGGTAAATCTGAAGAAAATCACTTACCTAAATGACCCTTGCATCATGGCAGAACAAGTTCAACAAGTATTTTATGTTCAAGACCCTTGTGATGAAAGGTGGTTAGTGGTTCTACACGGGAAAACAATTGGTGTTAATGTTGAAGATGATGAGTCAATCATTGATACTTATGTCAGTCCTTTGTCCACACAAATCTCACCTAACATCATCGGAGAAGAAGAAGTTCAAGATGTGCATGCAAATTGTAATGATCATGATGAAGGAGAATTAATTAACATTGTATAATGGAATTTATTTTATATTAACTTGTTTTTTGTCCATTAAGTTACATAACATAATATAATTTTTAGACATTGCTTAATTAATGTTGTTTTTTTCTTAACAGGCACATGGCTACACCACCCAACTCCCCCCTCCCTCCTCCTCCTCTTCCTCCTCCTCCTCCTCTTGATCCAGCAACACATTCCCTTTCTACCTTGAAGCAGACAAGAAAAACGACATGATTGAGATCATTGGCGACTAGACCAATTGGGGCAAAGAGATCACTGGTCCATGTGGATCCTGCAACTGGGAAAGCCGATGGTCCCCACAAAAAGAAGTTAAGGACATATTTAGGGATTGTTGATCGCAATAAGGTGGATGTCACATACGAGAATTGGAAACAAGTTCCTGCAGCTCAAAAGGATTTGATTTGTTAGGCTGAATTTGATATCCCTGAAGCATCCAATTTGAGGACGAAGAAGAAAATACTTCAAACCGTGGGTGAGCGGTGGAGACAGTTTAAGAATGATTTGACATCCAAATTGACACTTTACATTATTGTTTATTAGCTAACTTATTGTTTTAAATTCATACATAATTTACTTTATTTTAACAACAATAGGCATATGACTGAGACAAATATACGAGCGGCGAATGCCAATGTGTATGGATTCCTCGAGCCACAATCCATACAAAAATCTAGGCAATTACAATTTGAATCAGAAAGTTATATTAAGTTATATTAAGAACTGGATGCAGAATTCAAAGATGGATGTGTACCTAGGATCCTACTTGAATGGGTAAGTTAAACTGAACAAATGAATTTAAATAATATATGCACTATAATAACTTATTGTTCTCCACTGCAGTGCACATTGACAAATGGTCATCATATGTCCTAAGGACAATGTAGTCATCTGATTTTGTTCCTTGCGCAATAGGCCAAACAACTACCAAAAAGGAATTATTAACTTTGAATATCTAAATTTCATAATGCATTTAGTGTAATAAGAAAAAAGGAAGCACTGAGTGCGGGTACTACGTATTGGATGTCAAGTATAATCTTAGGAAGTTTCAAGAATAATTGGAAAACGGTAATTGTTTACTTCAAATGTAATTCAATTTGTTATAATTGTTATTATATAAGTTTATTAACTTATGTTTTATTATATCATGCAATATTTTAGTGATGCAAGACCATTGGAAGCAAAGAGAATGAATGCGCTTCGTATCTAGTGGGCAACATATTATTTGAAAGTTAAAAATGAAACAATTAGTGTTTAAGTAATTTTAGAATTGTAGTTTAGTTAATTTACATTTTTTACAATTCATTTTATGTATGGACTTTAAATAAAAACATATTGAAAATTATCTAGATTGATTCTGATTTTCAATTTGCAGGTTAATTTAGGGTACTTAAAAACAAACAACATATTAAAAAAAACTTCAATAAACAACATCAATTTTTAGATAAAACCGATGTTGTTGAACAAAAACATCAGTTTTCATTAAAAACCGATGTTGGTTACCGAACACAACATCGATTTTTATTTTAAAAAAGTGAAATATGTACAAAACAACATCGATTTTTATCAAAAATCGATGTTGGGGAGTACAAATCAATATCGATTTTTGCTAAAAACTGATGTTGTCAGTATAACTTAACATCGATTTTTATAAAAAAATGATGTTGTAAGTATAACTTAACATTCATTTTGATAAAAACCGATGTTGTTTTGTACAGATTTCACTTTTTTTTGCTATTTCTTTAGATATAACATCGGTTTTTAACAAATCGATGTTGTGAAGTTTATGTTAACATCGATTTTGTAAAATTGATGTTAACGTTATTACTTTCAATGTTGGTACTTTCAACATCGGTTAATAATAAATGTTGAAAGTCCTTAATAACCGATGTTAAAATCCTATTTTCTAGTAGCGAGAGAAAGTTTAAGAAATAGACATATCCGCTCTAAAGGAAAATAATTTATGAAATAAAGTAATCGCACAAAAAAATTAAAGCATAGTTTAATCCATTTTTATATTATGAATTTAAATCTTTATTTTTAATTTATATATATATATATATATATATATACAGAAAATTTTTTGGGTTGGTTTAAGTTTGAGCCATAATGTGGTGGCTGCATAACCTTCAAGATTTGGATTGTGGAATGGGTATTTAGATTTGGATATTTAAAGGAGTCCTCGTCCCCTTTGTGAGACACCCTTTCAGATAGTCTCAAAATCAGGTTTTAGAGAGAGAAGCTCTGCCTAGGGAAAAACTCTTTGTAAGCTTTTCTTTCGGTTTCAATAAATTTCAAGTTCTGTTTTTCATATCTCCCTTCTCCCCTTACCGATCCTGTGCGGCTCTGCCGCCGCTTCGGTTTCTTTGTTTTCAAAAACCTGGGTTTGTAAGCCGTTTCGGTGTGCCCTTGATATCTGTTTTACAGTTTATATTTCACTTTCATTTATCATACTGCATTTCTTACTTCCTATCTGTCCGTTTGATCTTATTCCGCTGATCTCTGGTATCAGAGCCTGATGGGGAAGTAGGAATACTGTCCGTAAGGACATATGTTAACAAATTTTATGGATCTGGAACTAAAGTCTTGTATAGTACACGTAATATTTTACTTTGATTTGTACAGTGAGTGTTTGAACAGTACTTCCTGGAAGTACAGCAGTCTAATATTTTAGTTGAACAGTACTGTAGCAGTAAGACTCGTGTTGGATAAAGGGCAGTAAGGCTAAGGTGTACTGTTTAACCAAAATATCAAGACATAATACACTGGTGGCTATAGGATTGCCGTTCAAACTGTTTTTCAAAAAAACAAAAAGAGTTTTTCTTAAAAATAATTCAGATCCAGAAAAATTTTGTGACATATTTACTTACGGAGATATTTCTATGGAACCAAATGAGGGCAAAGATATTAGAGAATATTATAACCATGTCTAGACTATTACGATCTTTTTCCCGTATCTCTTTTCGCTCAAACTCCTCCTCATCATCTTCTTCAAAAAACTCCAATTTATTAAATGATCAAGACAACCAGACCCAAGAGGTCGCCCCAAAACACAATCTCTTCGATGAGGAAGTCTGATTCGAAGATATCAATCAAAACATGGATGACTGGAACATTCCAGAAATCCCTCAGGATCAACTATACGTTCCTGAAACAATAAAAGACAAACACAACTTTGATTACATAATCAAAACAGTAGAAAACAATATTCCTCTAGGACAAGATGTAGGGGAAGAATTTCATTTACTTTCAAAAAATTCAATTTATGAACATAGCCGTAAGTATAAATATCTACACATTGGTTGTGTACAAGTAGCCATCAAGCCCTTAATTGATATGGGCATAGATGCAGCAGTTTTAATGTGTCTAAGAGACATTAGGCATAATCAATTTGAAGACTCCCTAATTGGAACAGTCGAAACCAACCTAGGACAAGGTTCAATATATTTTAACTGTTATCCAAACAAAACAGTGAGTATGTTAGACAGAAACATTCTTGACTCTCTGTTCTTAAACATCCACTTTCATGGCCTTGACATGAAAGAAGGATCAATCCCAGCAGCCTTAATATACAGGATCCAGTACAAGGTCATGAATACTTGTGCATCTAGAGTCCTGTTAAAACCTCAAAAAGGAGAAACAACTTTGTTTATCACTGATATGACAAAGGCTAACGTTTCTCTTCCGAGAAAAATAAAATGGGATGAAGTAACTCTTCCCGAAAGATGGGTTATGGATAAGGCAACACCGTCTATTCCCCGACCCGCTCCAACCATAGAGCATATTAAGCAAGATAACTCCGGAAAGGTAGAGATAACCTTCAATAGGAGAAATTCTTTTTCATCAAGGATAGAAGCCTCTAGGTCTGAATATGAGTCATCCAGAAGGTCTTTTTCGGTTAGAACCCGTTCAATTCCAGTAGGACTAACCAGATCTGAGTCACATAACCAGTTCCCTACTGTAAACCTCCAAGGATTAGACACTACCTCTAGCATACCTAGAACAACTTATAACCAAGAACAAGAGGACGACCAAAAGTCGATCCAATCACCAACATACTCTTCTATGGAACCTTATGATGTTATCTGACAACTTTAGCATTGATAAGGAAACCCTTAGGAAAGATTTCTATTCTCCGGAGAATGAACCTCAAAGGAGATGGTTTTTCCAACATTACAAGGGTACAAACAGAAAACAAATCCAAGACAAGTTCTACGAATTTGTCGAAAGAGTCAAAATTAATGTCCTTTTCTTTGATTGGTTTCATGCTTATGCCATCAGAAAGGATATAGACTACCCTTGGAAACAAGACATCATAGGTAATCCAACAACAAATGTCATAACAAATTGGCAAGTGAAGGATGGTGAGTTAATCCAGTCGGAATTACCTCCCACAACACAATATCAACTACCAAATATCAAAGACAGTAACAACAAACCTGTCATGGCAATTCCATTCAAGACAAAAGATGTCAACGAGGAAGTAACCTCTAGAGACATTAAAAGCCTAATGGAACAGGCAAATTATACCAACAAATACTTACAAGCTTTAGGAGAAACCATTAAAACTAAGGTAGTTCCTAAACAAAAATCAATTGAGGAAGCTTCGCCGAGTGTCCCCATTGAAAAACCTTTATTCAAACCTTTCAAAGTTAGTGATAAGGCTAAACGAAAAATTAGGGAACTTAGAAAAACTAAATCCTTAATTGAAGGCGTAGGAGACAATCATAGCGAATTACTAAACAAGATTGGTAGTTTGCTTAAGGTCATTCCAGACACTCCCCAAGCCTCGGAAAATACTTCCAAAATGGTAACAAGAAGTACCTCCAAATTAATTAATGTTATTAATGAAGATAGTGACCAAAACTCAGATAACACAACTGAGATAGGATCAGTGTCAGAAAAGAATATAAATCCAATAAACTCCAAACACTGGAAAACATCCTCCAAATTATATTATCAACGTCCAACTGCCCCTAACCTTCTATTAGAAGAAAGAGGTGAAAACAATTTTAAAAGTTTTAGTGCAAATAACATCTATGAATGGAACATAGACGCACAAACGGAGTATAACATCATGAATACACTCCAACATATGACCATGGTAGCCACGGCTTACCAAACCTCCCATGAATGTTCGGAAGAAACCATTATAGATATCTTAGTGGCAGGATTTTCTGGGCAACTGAAAGGATGATGGGATAATTATCTCACTAATGAGGAGAAATAAAAAATTTACAGCGCAGTTAAGACGGATCTCAATGGAAAAGTCATTACTAATGACGATGATAAAGAGATTCCTAACGCTGTTAACACATTAATTTTTACAATATCCCAACATTTCATTGGAGACCCGTCCTTGTGGAAAGATAGGTCTGCAGAATTATTATCAAATCTTAAGTGTAGAACCTTAGCGGATTTTAGGTGGTATAGAGATACTTTCCTAACTAGGGTTTACACAAGAGAAGATAGTCAACAACCTTTTTGGAAAGAAAAATTTCTAGCCGGTCTTCCCAGATCATTAGGAGACAAGGTTAGAGATAAAATCCGTAGCCAATCTGCCAATGGAGACATTCCATATGAAAACTTAAGCTATGGTCAATTAATTTCCTATGTCCAAAAGGTAGCCTTAAAAATCTGCCAAGACGACAAAATTCAGAGGCAATTAGCCAAAGAAAAAGCTCAAACAAAGAGGGATTTAGGTTCCTTCTGTGAACAATTTGGCTTACCAGCCTGTCCAAAACAAAAGAAAAAACAGACCTCTAGGAAAGAAGCCCAGGATCATAAGCCAACCAATAGAAGAAGATTTTCAAAACGAAGATACTCTCAAAAACCCTCAACCAGTAGAGAAATGAAAAATCCTAAACAAAAAATAAAATCAAAAATAACGTGCTACAATTGTGGAAAACAAGGCCACATTAGCAAATATTGTAGACTAAAAAAGAAGTTAAGAAACCTTAACCTAGAACCCGCAATTGAAGAGCAAATAAACAACTTGCTCATAGAAACCTCGGAGGAGGAAACAGAAACTTCATCCTCCGCGCTTTCCAATGAAAACCTAAACCTAATCCAACAAGATGACCAACTATCATCAACAGATGATGATGGGCAAATCAATACTCTAACGAGAGAACAAGATCTCTTGTATGATGCAATCAATTCCATACCTGACCCCCAGGAAAAGAAGGTTTTCCTGGAAAAACTCAAGAAAACATTAGAGGTAAAGCCTAGACAAAAGGATTTTATCACGAACAACAAATTTGATGTAAGTAACATACTCAAGAGATTAGAAAATTCTTCAACCAAACCAACGACAATCCAAGATCTCCAAACAGAGATAAACAATCTAAAAAGAGAGGTAAAAGAACTTCGTCAACAACAAGAAATTCATCAGATCATTCTTTCTCAGCTTGAGGAAAATAGTGATTCTGAAAGTGCCAACAACAGTGAAGAAAATCAACCAGAAAATTTAGAAGATGATATGTTTATGGGATTAATCAACAAGATTAAAATCCAAAAATTTTACATAAACATAAAAATAATTATTAAAGATTTCGTTTTAGAAACAATGGATCTATTTGACACAGGGGCTGATTCAAACTGCATTTTAGAAGGATTAATTCCTACAAAATTCTTTGAGAAAACCTCAGAAAAATTAAGTACGGCAAACAGCTCAAAATTAAAAATTAATTTTAAGCTATCAAATGCAATCATTGAAAACCAAGGTCTTAGGATTAACACAAACTTTCTTCTGGTAAAAAACCTTAAGAATGAAGTAATCTTAGGAACGCCCTTCATTAGAGCCCTGTTTCCCATCCAAATATCTAATGAAGGAATAACCACAAATTATTTAGGAAGAAAGATTATATTTAATTTTTCTACTAAACCAATTTCCAGAAATATAAATCTTATAGAAAATAAGATTAATCAAATTAACTTCTTAAAAGAAGAAGTATCTTTTAATAATATTCAGATACAACTAGGAAAACCCCAAGTAAAAGAAAAAATTCAATCTTTATTAAATCATATTGAATCAACCGTCTGTTCTGAATTGCCACATGCATTTTGGGACAGAAAGAAACATATTGTTGATCTCCCCTATGAGAAAGACTTTAGGGAAAAACAAATTCCCACAAAAGCCAGACCAATCCAAATGAATGAAGAACTTCTTCAATACTGTCAAAAGGAAATCAAAGATTTGCTTGATAAAGGCCTAATCCGGAAAAGCAAGAGCCCATGGTCTTGTGCGGCTTTTTATGTCAACAAACAATCTGAGATTGAGCGTGGAACACCCCGCTTAGTCATAAATTATAAACCACTAAATCAAGCATTACAATGGATTAGATATCCTATTCCAAACAAAAAGGATTTGCTTAACAGATTAAATTCTGCAAAGATATTTTCAAAATTTGATATGAAATCTGGATTTTGGCAAATCCAAATCCAAGAATCAGATAGGTACAAAACAGCGTTTACTGTACCTTTCGGGCAATATGAATGAAATGTAATGTCATTCGGACTGAAAAATGCCCCTTCAGAATTTCAAAAAATTATGAATGATATTTTTAATCCCTATTCAAAATTTGTCATTGTCTACATAGATGATGTTTTAATCTTTTCCCAAAACATTGACCAACATTTCAAACATCTCCAAACCTTCATCCATATCATCAAACAAAATGGTTTGGCAGTCTCCAAATCAAAAATCAATCTTTTCCAAACACGAATTCGATTCCTTGGTCACAATATTTATCAAGGTACAATCGTTCCAATCGAAAGGTCAATAGAGTTTGCTAGCAAATTCCCCAACCAAATCTTAGACAAAACCCAGTTACAGAGATTTCTAGGTTGTCTAAATTACGTAGGTGAATTTGTCCCCTACTTAAACAATATTGTCAAACCATTGCATGATAGGCTAAAGAAAAATCCGCCTCCTTGGTCTGACCTCCATACCCAAACAGTTAAAGAAATCAAAGTCAAAGTCCAATCCATAAAATGTTTGTATCTTCCCATTCCACAGGCATTCAAAATTGTCGAAACTGATGCATCAGACATCGGTTACAGTGGCATCCTCAAACAACAAGTACATGGTCAAGAACATGTCATCGCATATACTTCAAAACACTGGAATCCTGCACAATTAAAGTATTCAACTGTTAAAAAAGAAGTTTTAGCAATTGTTTTGTGCATTTCCAAATTTCAATCTGATTTATTAAATCAAAAATTTTTAGTAAGGGTTGACTGCAAATCAGCCAAAGACATTTTACAGAAAGATGTAAAAAACCTTGCCTCAAAACAAATTTTTGCAAGATGGCAAGCAATTTTAAGTGTCTTTGATTTTAATATAGAATATATCAAGGGCTCTTCCAACTCTCTACCTGACTACCTCACCCGTGAATTTTTACAGAAAATTCCCGATGCCTCCTAAGGTGTCTAGTTCCTCCGGCAGAGGAGGAAGATCCAGTACAAAAGGTAAAGAAGTTCTACTGGCTCTACCAGAGCCAATAACCAAAAAGGCAACTACAACATCTTCTGGGTCACCTACCCAGACTGGGTCATCAACCCAGAAAGGAAAACTTGAAGGGTCATTGACCCAGACAACTACCGTCAAATTTGAGTCATCAACTCAGGAGTCCCCAAAACCAACAACAACCAAACAGACCGTGGCTGATTATGCCTGGTCAATACAAACTCTCTTGGCCTTAGAAGATATAGGCCTCACCAAAATACCAAAATTAGCCAAAAAGACCTGGGCAGAAATGGCCTCAGAATCAGACGATGATTCTGAAACAGACCTACAAAAACAAATCCAAAAAGCCAAACAGACCAAAACTGTCTGTAACCAAAAACCAAGCCAATCGTTGACTCAACAAGAATCAACACCACAACCCGGTAACAGTTACATTTCAAAAAACAAATTTTTCAATGTTTTACAAATGGAACCAGAATACTGGGACAAGAATCCTTTCAAAGCAACCGCCAAAGTATTCCCCCCGGGATTCCATTACAGGCCAATAGCCACAAACAAAACCCGCAAATTCTACGAATTCATTCTAATAGATACAAACTCAGTATCTATTAAACACTTCAAAGACCCCAAAGATCCAAATCTAAATACCCATTCCACAATCCAAATCTTGAAGGTTATGCAGCCATGACATTATGGCTCAAACTTAAATCAACCCAAAAAATTTTCTGCACCATTTGACCCTGCAGGATATAATTATTGGGATTACATTGACGCCTGGACTAATGTGTTCTAGCATCAAAATAGTAAATTCAAGCATTCATGGCTGATTTACTTAAAAAATAATACTACGTATAATTTTCCAAACTGGTTCCTCCAATGGTGGAACTACTTCGGACCAATTCCACAAATATTTCCAGAAGAAGTCCAACAGGGATTCCAACAATTCAACAGGCTCTATAATAGCAAGGAATCACGTATTCCGGTAGATTTAAAGTACTTTTCCAGTTTTGCCTTGTCATGGATCTTTTCATGGCAATACAGATACGGAAAAACTGAAAACAACAAGCAATATCCACCGTTACAGAGACACGCCTTTGTAAAATGGTGGTCACAATTCGATACTTCAAAGGCTGCTCCAGATCAAGTCAAGAACTGGTTCCAGAGCAATCCTGAGTTCCTTAAACCTGCTGATCCGGAGACATCTTTGTTTCTAAATCAGAAGTCGCAATTGGCAGCATTCTTAGCAAGCTCAAAATCTAAAGAGAGTCTTGCTCAGAATCTCAAAGAAGTTCTCCAACTACTTCAACAGGAAGTGGAAGAAGAACCTTCCAAGAAGGAAGCTGAATCATCCGAGACTAATGATGACCAAGAAGATGATCCATTCTACCAAAATGAAGATGACTGTTTTGGTATATCATTAGACGACGATTAATTAGTTGTAGTAATCATGAATTATTATAACTAATTTGTCAGTTTCTTTTAAATAATGTAATTTGTAAAAGTTTTGTAACAGTTCCGGTAAACATTACCGATACTGTAAAAACAGTAAAAATTGGGTCTATTTAAAGGAGTCCTCGTCCCCTTTGTGAGGCACCCTTTCAGATAGTCTCAGAATCAGGTTTTAGAGAGAGAAGCTCTGCCTAGGGAAAAACTCTTTGTAAGCTTTTCTTTCGGTTTCAATAAATTTCAAGTTCTGTTTTTCATATCTCCCTTCTCCCCTTACCGATCCTATGCGGCTCTGCCGCCGCTTCGGTTTCTTTGTTTTCAAAAACCTGGGTTTGTAAGCCGTTTCGGTGTGCCCTTGATATCTGTTTTACAGTTTATATTTCGCTTTCATTTATCATACTGCATTTCTTACTTCCTATCTGTCCGTTTGATCTTATTCCGCTGATCTCTGGTATCAGAGCCTGATGGGGAAGTAGGAATACTGTCCGTAAGGACATATGTTAACAAATTTTATGGATCTGGAACTAAAGTCTTGTATAGTACACGTAATATTTTACTTTGATTTGTACAGTGAGTGTTTGAACAGTACTTCCTGGAAGTACAGCAGTCTAATATTTTAGTTGAACAGTATTGTAGCAGTAAGACTCGTGTTGGATAAAGGGCAGTAAGGCTAAGGTGTACTGTTTAACCAAAATATCAAGACATAATACACTGGTGGCTATAGGATTGCCGTTCAAACTGTTTTTCAAAAAAAAAAAAGAGTTTTTCTTAAAAATAATTCAGATCCAGAAAAATTTTGTGACATATTTACTTACGGAGATATTTCTATGGAACCAAATGAGGGCAAAGATATTAGAGAATATTATAACCATGTCTAGACTATTACGATCTTTTTCCCGTATCTCTTTTCGCTCAAACTCCTCCTCATCAT
The DNA here is from genome assembly GCF_000004515.6 of Glycine max. Taxonomy (NCBI): domain Eukaryota; kingdom Viridiplantae; phylum Streptophyta; class Magnoliopsida; order Fabales; family Fabaceae; genus Glycine; species Glycine max. Next base: position 39,513,632 of record NC_016089.4, on the reverse strand, counting down.
CTTCTTCAAAAAACTTCAATTTATTAAATGATCAAGACAACCAGACCTAAGAGGTCACCCCAAAACACAATCTCTTCGATGAGGAAGTCCGATTCGAGATATCAATCAAATCATGGATGACTGGAACATTCCAGAAATCCCTCAGGATCAACTATACGTTCCTGAAACAATAAAAGACAAACACAACTTTGATTACATAATCAAAACAGTAGAAAACAATATTCCTCTAGGACAAGATGTAGGGGAAGAATTTCATTTACTTTCAAAAAATTCAATTTATGAACATAGCCGTAAGTATAAATATCTACACATCGGTTGTGTACAAGTAGCCATCAAGCCCTTAATTGATATGGGCACAGATGCAGCAGTTTTAATGTGTCTAAGAGACATTAGGCATAATCAATTTGAAGACTCCCTAATTGGAACAGTCGAAACCAGCCTAGGACAAGGTCCAATATATTTTAACTGTTATCCAAACAAAACAGTGATTCTGTTAGACAGAAACATTCTTGACTCTCTGTTCTTAAACATCCACTTTCATGATGTTAGAGAGAAGTTGTTGAAACAAGTAGTGCAGAAAACTGATGATGGTTTGCAAGAGTTTAGGGATGAGTGGAAGAGAATTTGTTGTTCAATAATGTCTGATGGGTGGAAAGATAAAAAAGGCGTTCATTTTGTAACTTTTTGGTGAACAGTCCAAAAGGAATAGTATTTCTGTATTCCTTAGACACTTATGACATCTCAAAAACAATTGACAAAGTTTTTAAGATGTTAGATGATGTTGTCAAATTTGTTGGAGAAGAGAATGTAGTTCAAGTGATTACTGATAATGCTGCGAATTTCAAAGCAGCAGGAGAATTGTTGATGCATACTCGGCTGTATTTGTATTGGACTCCATGTGTTGCCCATTGCATTGATCTGATACTTGAGGACTTGGAGAAACATTTGAAGGTTTATGAAGTTACTATAAAGAAGGGAAGAAAGATAACAACTTATATATATGGTAGAACAATGTTTATTAGCATGCTCAAGAAGTACATAAATGGTAGGGACTTGGTTAGACCAGGTATGACTAGATTTGCAACTGCTTACTTGACTTTAGCTTGTCTGCATGAAATGAAAGCATCTTTGATGAGGTTGTTCAGTTCTGAGGAGTGGAAAAAAAGTAAGTTTGGAACTTCACAAGAGGGGAAAAAAGTAGAAGATTCAGTTTTGGATAATAGATTTTGGAAGAATGTATTCATATGCCTCAAAGTTGCTGCCCCTCTTATGGTAGTCCTTCGATTGGTGGATTCTGATCAACAACCCGCCATGAGTTTCATATATGTTGAGATGGATCGTGTAAAGGAAAGGATTAAAAGTAACTTCAACAATGTGAAGAAAAAGTAAATTTTTTAAATTAAAAATATAGTTTACTTTATTTATCTATGTGACTGTGTCTAATTCTAAATATATTTTATTTTATTTATTTGTGTAGTTATGAACCTGTTTGGGAAATTATTGATAAGAGGTGGGAGAACCAACTTTATAGGCCTTTGTATGCAACTGCATATTATCTTAATCCTCAATTGCATTTTGAAGATGATTTTAAAAAAGATAATGGAGACGTGAAAGAATGATTGTTTATTTGTATAATGAGATTGGTAAAGGACACTTGTTGAAACAAGTAGATTGGGCTAGAGATCCAAGGGTAGGCCCTAGGGTTCTCATGAGCCTTAGGGTAGATTTCGAGCCCATGGGCTAAGTATGAGCCCGCTTATCTTTGTAAATATTAGAATAGGTTTTTCCTTCGTTTGGGCCTTGTATTTTGGCCATTCTAGTAGTATAGGGTTTTAGCCTTATATTTCGGGGCATTTTGAGTAGTCTTTGTAGTAAGGATTTTTTTTTGTATTTTCATGTTTTTTTTGTCATGGGGGTGAGCTTAGCTATTATAGGGGGTGTGTAGCTAAGTTCTAGCTTCTCATCTCAAGGAGGTGAGCTTAGCTATTAGAGAGGTATGTATAGCTAAGCTCTAGCTTCTTTAGGAATCTTCTTAAGGAAGCTTCTCAAGGAGGTGAGCTTAGTTATGAGAGGGGTGTGTGTAGCTAAGCTCTAGCTTCTCAAGGAAGTTTTCTCAAAGAAGCTTCTCAAGGAAGTTTTCTCAAGAAAGCTTCTCAAGGAAGCTACCTAGTCTATAAATAGAAGCATGTGTAACACTTGTTGTAACTTTGATGAATGAGAGTCTTGTGAGACACAACTCAAAGTTCAACTTCTCTCCCTTTTTCTTCCTTCAATTTTGTGCTCCCCCCTCTCTCTTTCTCTCCCTCTTTCTTTTCCTCCATTGAAGCATCCTTCCAAGCTTCTTATCCAAGGCTCATCTTGGTGATGAAGCTCTTTTTTCCATGGCTTATTCCTTAATGGATGGCGCCTCCTCTCACCTCTTCTCCTTTGTCTTCCGCTGCATCTCCATGGTGGAAAATCACCATTAAAGGATCCCATTGAAGCTCAAAGATCCAGCCTCCATAGAAGCCCCACAAGCAAGCTTCCATCAAGTGGTAATCAGAGCATAAGAGCTTTAAGTAGGTGCTCCTTAAACCTCCATTAATTTTTTTGCTTTACCTTCTCTTCCATTGTTGTTTCTTCATTTTTCTCCATGTATCTCCTCACATTTCTTGTTCAAAATGTTGTTAACATGGTTCTTTAGAGTTTCCACCGATTAAACTTGCTATAAAAGCTGGATTTGATTTTCTATGGTTCAAATTTCTTGTTCTTGTTCTTGAACCATGAATTGTGTTGAGTTTAGGTTTCTTTGAGTTTTTGTCTTGTTATTTTTTGTGGCTGAAACCGAAACCATAAAATTCTTACAAAAATATTAAAGTAGAAGAAAACCTCAAAAATCTAGAGTGACTTGTTCACCTATTGTAGTTTTGTCATAGAAGTCATGTCTAGTCATGAAACTTGTCACATAAGATTTCTTATGTTGTGTTGAATTTTATTTTCTTGTTTCTTTGTCTAACTCATTTGTTCATGAGTGTATGAAATTCTTTTAGCCTATTATTTGATTTGAGTCAAATCTTTCATGTTAATTAGTCCTTAACATGTTCATGCAAAATTCTTAGAGAGTCTTTGATTGTGAACCTTTTCTTGAACTTTTTGGTTTCCTTATGATTGTGTCTATTGTGAATTTGAGTTTTGGTGATTGAATTGCTGGCTGAAATGTTAATCCTAAGTGAATATTGAACTCCTAAAACTGTGGTAAACAATCCTAGTGAGTTCAACATACATAGGAGGGTTGAAAGTAAGCCCAAGGCAATCAATATACCATGCTTAAAAAAACAAATCGCTGGTGCTGGCAGCTTGGACATACAAACTTGTAAAAATTACTGAGAATTGGTTACTTAGAATTTTGAGCTGAAATTTTTCCTGAATTTTCTAGACATCTGGTAAAAAGTTATAAAAAAAGAAACAAGTGATTTGGATAAAAGGAAAAAATACGAAAAATTACACAAGTTGGCAGGAAAATCAGTATCCAGAAAAAAAAGGTGAAAGGGAAGTGTGCTTGTTGTTTTGGCTCAAAATTTATTCTATAATTGGATATTTCAATTGAAAATTAGTGTGAAGACAAGTTCCAAAGCTAGAGGTTTGTTGAGTCTTTTTTTCAGTTTTTTTACTCTACTCTAGAGCCATTCTAAGTTTCTCTTTGAGTCCTTGCTTCTATGTCCTTTTCATTGCTTTAATTGTTGAATAATCCTTGAAAAATTGTCTTGTTAAAACTCCATTGGTTTAGCTTTCATTTCATTTTTTTTTGGTCTTTGGTTATTGCTTGTCTCTTTGTTTCCTTGTTTGTGGGTTGCCATATAGGGAATTGGAAGGAGGATTGGTGCCATCCCTTGAAGAATTTGAGTCCAGAAGCAAGGGGCCAACCACCTTAAGAGCTATTGGACTAAGAAGCACTCCAAATTGAGTGAATCACCAAAGAGAGAACAACCACCAAAATTGAGGACCGTTTTGTAATTTTGTAATTTGCAATTTACTTACCTTCATTGCTTTCAAGTTTTGTAACAAAAAGGCCTTTCATTGGAAGTGTGTTGGGAGCCTTCAATAGGTTACCAAACTTCCATTTGTGTGTAATAATTTTAGGCAATTTTCCTTAGGATAGTGAGTGTTTTGTTGGGAACCTTGAATGTGGTCATCCAAACACTCTTAGGATTCGCCTAGTTTATATTTCTTGCTTACTTTCATAGCTTATTTCCTTTACCTTCCATTGTCAAACCGCCTAGATAGCTTTCCTTTTACCAATTAGTTTTTTACCTTATCTTTCACACCTCTTTTAGTGTTTATTTGGCTAGTTTCAACCATAGTTTCTTTTACCTTTTGTTTTCAAACCTCCAACAAGAAAGAACCACAACTTAGGAACCAACATGAGTCATCATTCATCTAGTGTTAATGGCAAGGGTACTAGTCATAAAGACCCTTTATCTAGAATCTTAGATGAGTTGAGTTCCCTCAAGTTATGGAAAGAAAAACAAGAGAGAAAAGAAAAAGGAAAAAAAAGAGTGGAAGAAATAAGTCAAGATGAAAGAAAGAAAATAAGAGAGGAAGAAAGAAGAAAAATAATGAAAGAAATGAAAAGAGAAAAACATGCCTCCTATAGTAGTCATAACTCTTGCAAAAGCCTAAGTGAAGAACTTCGTGACTATTACGAAGGAAGGCATAGGTCACATCTTAGACCTCACTCCCATAGAAGAGAAAAGGAAAGAAAGCCTCAAGAGGCTAACATTAAACTCTCATACTTCCATGGGAAGGACAATGTAGAGGCTAACTTAGATTGTGAAATAAGGGTAGAGCAACAACTTAAAAAGAAATCTACTTCAAAATCTTATGGCTCTCACTCTTATCCAAAGAAAGACCAAGGTCAAGGCATCTTAGGGGTGACACCTTCTAAGCCCAAAGATGATAAGGGGAAGACAATAGAAAAGCAAGCCCCAAAGGCTAGTATGCAAGAGAAAACTAGCTCTATAAAGTGCTTTAAATGTCTTGGAAGAGGACACATTACTTCTCAATGCCCCACCACAAAAACCATGATTATGAGGGGCCAAGACATTTATAGTAGCCAAGATGAGGCTACTACTTCACCTTCCTCTAGTGAAAGTGAAAAAGCAAAAGGGGAAGAATCTAGTGAAGAAATCTACCCCCAAGAAGAAGGACAACCATTAGTGGTTAAAGAGAAGTGTAAGGAGGTAAGTGTCTCCTCCAAGAGTTTAGCTAAGAAGGAAACTCATTTTACAATAAAGACAAACATTAAAGAAACTTTCCCTCTTAGACAACCTCCACATTTTCTCTTTTGTAAAAAGGCACTTGCTATCATTGCCACACCTCTTGGGCTTGAGTTTATTCCTCAAGTAAAGAAGTTGTTGGATGAGGGTTTGGTTCGCAAGAGCTTAAATCCTTGTGCTTTGTTGGTGCCCAAAATAGGTATTATTACGCACCAAGTCCCTAAAATAGGTGGTATGATGAATGTTTTGAGTGGTGCAACCATTGTCTTCCGCTGCATCTCCATGGTGGAAAATCACCATTAAAGGATCCCATTGAAGCTCAAAGATCCAGCCTCCATAGAAGCCCCACAAGCAAGCTTCCATCAATCGACGCTTGTTGTGTTCTTCTGCTCCACATCTACTACATTTTTGTCGGTGCTCAGATGGTTCGAGTCAATCTATCTCATTCCTTATCCTTGTTGATTTTGGCTAACCTTTCGCATGAATTGTAGTTGGACCAGGGATAAGTGTCCATGCGTCATCAGAAGGAGGAATTGTCGCTTCATTCCCAAGAGGCCACCATTGTGCGGAGTAAGCTTTTAAGATATGCTCATTTGTGTAAAACAACATCCACATATTGCAAGTAGTTCATGCTCACGTAATCACAAGCAACAATAATGTGTGAACATGGATAGTGAAGTACAAAATATTTTCCGCATTGATAATAATGATCATTCAAGTTAACTGCCCACTTTTGTTCGCCACGTTGCGTTATAGGATTGAAGGTCTCCTCTACTTCAAACCTTGTCAAGTGGATATCATAGACGCGGACGATGTGCGAACAAGCTTGTTCTTGATTTTTTCGAAGTTCTTTAACAACCTTAAAACAATATACTTGTCCTTCATTTAATTGTCTTTGGGCTTGTCAACCACGATCAACAAAGTACTTTCGACACCTACTATATGTTGATTTCACCAAGGCTGTTATCGGTATGTTGCGACAATCCTTCAATACCTTATTTACACATTTGGACAGGTTGGTTGTCATGTGACCATATCTACGTCCTTCTTCATCATAAGTCATAGTCCATTTTTCCTTTGAAATGCGATCAATCCATGTTGCTATGGCTAGACTCAATTGACGAAATTTTTCTAAATTTTGATCAAATATATGCTTGCAAGGAGTGTAGCCTGCATAAAATTAGTTAGCAATAACAATTTTAAGTATATATGAAACTTAAATTAACTTCATATTATAAATTAAATCTTACCCAATTTCTTCAACATTTCTTTTTGTTTGGCATTGTTGAATTTACAATTGAAATTGTTTGCTATGTGTTGGACGCAGTAAATATGATAACCGTGGGGAGGTTGCCAGCCAAGTGCTTCATTAGCAACAACAAACTTTATACTCACGTGACGATCAGATATGAGACAAATACCATTTTTATCTGTGACGTGTTCACGCAAGTGTGCCAAAAACCATGACCACGCTGTTAACATTTCACCTTCGACTACGACGAATGCTAGAGGAAGAACACCACCATTTCCATCTTGTGATGTGTCCATTAATAGAGTCCCACGATATTTCTCATATAAATGTGTGTCGTCAACTTGTATGATTGGCTTACAATAATTAAAAGCCTCTTTACATTGACCGAAAGTCCAAAATACTCTATGAAACTGACGGTGTTTGTGACTCACCCTATTCCCAACAACGAAATCGTCATGCAGTATTTGGAAATAGGATCCAAGAGAATGATTTTGCATGTGTTTTAGTCACGACGAAAGTTTCGCATATGACTTTTCCCAATCACCATATTCAATTGCAATTGTTTTTTGTTTCTCCATCCATGCTTTTTTGTACGAAACCTTATAGGCAAATTCAGAGCTTATCCTTTCTTGAATCAAAGAAACTTTTATTGATGGATCTTCTCTTACCATCCTTGTTAATAAAATAAAATAAATTTAAATAACATTTAACGCAAAAGTAGGAGAATATGAACATAAAAAACTTACCTACTATACAAGTGGCAATTAAATCTGAATCAAGCTTCTCGTGATCTTGTGTCATACTCATATTCAGACATGTGTGTGGTCCACCCCATTGTGTGACTTTCCATGAATAAGTTTTTTTAGATAAAATTGCCCTCATATAAAAAGGGCAAGGACACTCTGCGCTTTTATTCGGGCAACAAACAATATATTTGTGCGCTTCGGTTTCAACAACTTTAAAACTTTGATACACCTTTATAATGTATTGTTTCAGTGCATTTTTTACCGCATCTTTACTATCAAAATCCATGCCAACATATAATTCTTGCCCAACATTAAAACTTGATGGCATCTCCAAACCGCAAATGTCCTCCTCATTAGGATAACTCCAATTGATAATTTTATAATGCAAAGCATCATTCCAAAATGGATTTTGAATTCCTTCTACACCTAATAGTTAAAAAAAATTGAGGTCAATATCAAAATCGTATCTATTTACCATTACATACAATTGTCACAAAATGATAAATGTATTCAACTATTTTTTTATTTAATAAAATATACCTTCTGTTGGGTGAACAATTCTTATTGGTTAAATCATTTCGGTGACTTCATCGTCTGTATCAGATATACCATCAACATTGTCGTCTTCATCTAAAGACTCTTCAACGTATGAGTTAGACACAAGATAATCATCATCATCATCTTCATCATCGTCTAAATTGCTTACATTTTTTGGCAGTTTTGACTCATTATTAGATAAATTATTTCCACATGATGTAACAGAATTTGCATAAGCAAACATAAAACCACCAACAACATCCTTTTCTATGTACAATTCTAGAACTGACATTTGTTCTTGTTGAAAACTTTCGATCATAGTTTCAACATCTTCGTCATCACAAATTTGCAATGCAACATATTTTCCTGAAACTAAAAATCTACAACTTATAGTAGAAATAATTTCATTATTTTCTAACTTTACCTTATCTCCAATTTTTTTTTCAAAGCATTGAAACTAATTTTACGTTTAATCTGAATTGCTTTTTTACTGCCTTCAAAGATTACACCATCATTCTCTTCATATATCCTTCCATTGAAATACAAGACTGTTATAACCGAATTCATTATATACCGACAAAAATAATATTTAAATAATCAATCATAATAATAATAAATTCAAAATAAAAAAATCTAATAACAAAAAAATACTACATTGAAACTTCATATTAAAAATTTATTTTAACAAAAAATTAATTACTTCAAATAAATATGATGCCAGAAACTTAAAAAACTTAAACGCTTTCAAAGTAGAAATTTTAAAGGCAGAACAAAGCATCAAGCAAGTTGCTATTATAAATATTCAATCATAATAATAATAAATTCAAAATAAAAAATCTAATAACAAAAAAATACTACACTGAAACTTCGGATTAAAACTTTATTCTAACAAAAAATTAATTACTTCAAATAAATAAATATGATGCCAGAAACTTAAAAAACTTGAACGCTTTCAAAGTAAAAATTTTAAAGGCAGAACAAAGCATCAAGAAAGTTACTATTATAAATAATTAATCTTAACAATAATACCTCCAAAATAAATAAATCTAATTACAAAAAATAAACTTCAAATTGGCTCAAAATAATTACTTCAAAACAAAAATGATGCGAGAGAAATTATTTATTGAGAAATTTCAAAACACTTGAAAGCTTAGAAATTTTAAAGGGTGAAGAACAAAGCATCAAGACGAAGCTGCTATTTAAAGGCTCAGAAAATTTAAAAACACCTATTTTGCCACTGGTAGTGGCAAAATATGCATGCCTGTTTCGCTAGCCCTGGTTGCGAAACCAGCCTGCTCTAAACACTGCTCTGAACGTGTAGCCCTAGCCCTGTGTACCTAGCCCCTCTGCACCTAAATCGCCAGTCAAACTGACGAAAAGCACTTTCCCTTAGTCGCCAGCTCCAATGGCGAAAACCACTAGCTATTTCGCCAGTGGCAGTGGTGAAAAAGCCACGTGTCCATCCCAAGGTGATATTGCCAGCTCCAGTGGCGATATACTTCATGCATGGCTGGGTTTTGCGTAAAAAAGAGACCCCCTTGATAATATGTTTTAAAATAGACCTAGTTTGGGAATTAGTTTGTAAAACTAACCCCATTAGGTCAATTAGTGAATGAATTAGTTGTCCGAAACCACCACGGGTTGAAAATTCAACTAAGACGTGTATTGGTAGTGATAGGTAACGGACATTGAATGATTTTTCCACACAAATATAGTATTTGAGATTTTTTATTTTAAAAGTGACTTGTTTAACTAATGTTTTTAAAACATTGGTTAACATTTTTTTCAAATTACCAATTTTGCCCCTGAAATACTTGTATCGGTAGTCATAGGTAGTCATCATTGTCCATAGTAGCTTCCTTCCTAACTTGGTATGAATCAATTGCGTATTACAGGGTCAAGATCCAAGTGGATTGAGTAAATATGTGTGGGTACTAGACAAGGTACGAGGTTTTATTATGAAGTCTCGTAAGCAAGTGATTTGAAGGTAGGGTAGGGTATACGTAAGGATTATTTAATGGAAGGCAAATCTATGTGCCTTCAAATTTTACGAGGTACTACTGTGCCTTTTTAAGTAAATCAATAAATAATAAATACATTTACTTGTAATTTTCATTTTATAGGTAATATAGAATAGATAACATAGCTTCGTGTTTAATATTTTTAAAAATGAAATAAATTTAGATAACTTTTTTCCGATCATGAAATTTAAAACACCATTAAAATTAAACTATAGTTCATTTATGATATGATTTTAATGTATAAATGATTACTTTTTCATTGTTTTGAGATTAAAAACAAAAAGTAATAGTTGTGCGCTAAATCTTAACTAAACTAGGGGTGACAATGAATCAAACCAGCTTAAAAATAGTTCAAAACTTAAATTAACTCGGTGAATTTGGTTCATGAATCAAATGAGCTGAACTTAAATTATAAATTGAACTCGTTGAATAAATGAGTCCTTGACTAATGTAGCTCCATGTACAACTTGTAGACCTTGAATCTTCTTTATCAATGGAGTCCTTTGCTTCATGAAGATCAATGACATTGGAATGGAGAAGAAGGAAAGGTGATTGGAGACCCCACTTCAAGGAGGAGATGAGTCAAGAACAAGTTCATCACCATAGAAAGCCATGGATAAGAACTTGAAGGTAGGAGAAGATGAGTGGGGGGAGAGGGAGAGAGGAGAATGAAATTTTGATCATGAGAGAGAGAAGGAGAATGAGGTCTAAACTTTGAAGTCTAATTTCTCAAATGATCAAAGTTTCAAAATGCACATAAAAAGCTTCTATTTATAGCCTAAATGTCACACAAAATTAGAGGAAAATTTGAATTTTTATTCAAACTTCACTTGAATTTGAATTTAAATTTTTGGAGCCAAATTTTGAGTCAAAATTTCATTAATTATTATTAGTGAATTTCAGTTATGGTTCAGTCCACTAATCCAAGATTCTTCACTAAGTGTGCTTAGGTGTCATAACGCATGTAAAGCATGAAGGACATGCACAAAGTGTGACTATATGATGTGGCAATGGGGTGCAGCAAGCAAATGCTCACCTCCCCTTAGGTTGTTCTGAAATATAACTGGATTGGGCTTCTCCCAATTCAATTAAATTTCTCTCCCAACACACACATCAAATAGTGCATTTAATGCATGTGAAATTATAAAACTACCCCTAATACAAAAACTAGTCTAGGTATCCTAAAATACAAGGGTTGAAAAATCTTACATTTCTAGGGTACCCTAAACATGTGGGGTACCCTCCCTACATTATGGAGCCCTAAATACAAGGCCAAAAAAATAATGAAATCCTAATCTAATATGTACAAAGATAAGTGAGTTCATACTTAGCCCATGGGTCCAAAATTTATCCTAAGGCTCATGAGAACCCTGGGGCCTTCTCCTGCATCCCTGGCCCAATCTTCCTGGAATCTCCTAGCTATGACTTTGGTGATGGGTCCCCTCCTTGGGAGGATTGCATCATTGACCTATGTATAATTCGATTCATTTGATTCATTTATGCTTTAATTTAACTATAAAAAAGTAAAAAAAGTAAATTCTCTTCCTCTAGTTGGTCCCACTGTCTTCTCTTTGCTCCCATTTTTCTCTCTACCTGTGATCAAATCTGACCCAATTATATTGGATTAAATTTTTTAAGTGTTTAGGTCGAATCCAAGTCCAATTCAGTTAAGACTCTATCATAAACAGGTTGGATAATAAATTCTATTTTTTTAACCCAACCAACCCGACCTAACCCATATCAAATAATTAAATTTATTATTATATATAAATTAATTATCAAATACAACAGATATTAATTTTTAGCTCACATAGTTTATTAAATTATTTAATTAAATTACTCATGGTTTTCTTCTTCTTTAAGATGTTGTTTTTATCTCTTTCTTGATTTTATTTATGTTTTCTCATGCTAATACAAGACCTTATTTCTTTCTAGAATAAAAATATCGTATTAGCATTGAAATAATTAATTTTATTAGTTAAATATTATTCCAATTTGACCTCTTTGAGTGCATTTAATCATTACATACTTACAAAACTTTAGGTAAAAATAAATTATTGTTCTAAATTGTTTTTATTAATTTTTTTAAATATCCAAACCCAATTAACCCAATCCGACCCAACCTATTTATGAGTAGGTTGGATTGGGTTAAGTTTGTAAAACAATTGCACAAATCTGACCCAACCTAACCCATAAAATTTTGGTCGGATTGGATAACAAGTTTAGTTAAACTCGACCAATCCATGAACAGCCCTATAAAACAATGACCAAAATTCTATCAAATATATTTATTTAGAAATTAATATTAAAAAATTTATAATTGTAACATGATAGTACTAATTTTTTCCTTTTGTTAACCGGTATAAAACATAAGCGATGACTAAATTTGATTTTGAATTTTGAGAATATACGCTAAATTTAGTTTAAAAGAGAAAAAAAAAACTTGATCATCTTTCATAGTATCATTTAGTTTGGGTCCGAATAAAGTGAGTAAAGAAACAAAACAAAAAAGACTAATACATTATTGGGTCGATGAAGCTTGGACCACAATTTAAATGGGCCTATCATAAATAGCATTTGACGGGGCCTCCAAGTCAGTCCTTAATATTAGCATATAATATTTGAACTTGTTGATTACGTTATTTAAAAAAAATAAAAAAATACAACAAAATAATCAAATCACAGCTGCTAGGTTTGCAAATCAAAGCATCCACAAGATGTCATGATTTTTGAATCACATTTGAACAAAACAACGACTGATCTTCTGACCTATGACTTATACCAAGCATGCATTCTTAACACAAGCCTAATAGTAATGTAATTCGTTGTATGAAAATGGGCCTAGTTCTGGTGGTAACGGTATTTTCGTTATTTTATTTTTTTGTCAGATATTATTTTTGTTTAAAATAAAGTCATTTTGTTCAATATCTAGAACAATGAGGCCCATGACCCAAAGTACTGGTAAGATAATTAATGGTGTGTGTTCGGCTTAAGAGAATCTCCACAAAGTTTCTGCCATTATTCTCTTCCACTTCTCTCAACAAAAGCATGATGAAAAAAAATTGTCAAAAAAAGAAATGACAATAGAAAGGTGACATACTATGAAAAGGCTAAAAAATCAAGAGGAAAATACCCAAAAAATGTGGCATATAAAGGCTCATAAGGGTTGGAAAAAGTATAGGATGAAAGTAAAAAAAAAAGGTACGGGTGACAAAATAGGACAACTCACCCCGCCTTGTCATTAACCTGCGAATAATAGGTTGACCTATCCTATGGCACATTCGAAAAGTGGGTTGATGATGATGGATTGATAAGTATACCAATGTCTCCTAAGTAGTAAAGTTAAAATGGAAGTTCGAGTATCGCATCCAGAGGAACTTTATTTATACTTAGGTAGATGAATATTTTATTAATAAAATAAGTTAAAGAAAATTGACTTGAAAAGATTATGAAAAAAACAGTAATTTAAATTGGTAGAAAATTAAATCAAACAAGAGGAGAAATTAAACAAGAATTTAAATTAATTAATTAAAGACAAAAAGATTAGAAAATTTAATATTATTGTAGAAGGAAATTCAGAAGATGAGAATGTTGGAAACTTAGCTTATCAGAACTACTCTTTGATGTAATGTTTATGATTTTTCTCTATTTATAATTATTTTAGTTTACACTTGCATCTACTAGTATACTCTAACTTTTGTCTCACGCATGAAAGAGCCTAATTTATTTATTTTCTCTCTCAAATCCCTTTGCAGAGCTAAAATAATTTATTGCATTAAGAATAAAGATGTAGAACAGGCTAAAATAATATCAACCTATTCCTAGTGATGACTTTATTTAGATACACTTTCTTAGTTCTATTAGAAAATAACATTTCCCAACACTACCCTTAAAACTTACTATGCAAATGGGTGATCAAGCCACAAGCAATAATATTAAGCATAAGAAAGGATAATGCAAATGTAATATTATTAAATAGATAGGAAGAAAAATTACATCAAGAGTAGTTGACTGCCAAGTTCCCAACAAAAGGATTTTAGTCTCTCATTATCATGAAGGTTTTACAATTGCAAGAAGAGAATATTTAGTAAGGGGGAGAAGATAAGAAAGAGAATGGGGGGAAGAAATGACTCTGATCAATGCTTGTTTCTCCTTCTTCTAGTCTTTGCCTTCTATAAGTAATTATATTCTCTTGGAATTTCTATGTGTCTTTTCCTTCTTCTCGTTTCTTCTTTTATTGATGTAGATTAGCGGACTTCTTGCACTAAGTTCACCTTTACTTTCCTTAATTAGTCATGCTTTCCTTAATTATTATGTTTTTCTTAATTATTCTTCTTTCCTTAATTAGCTATGTTTTTCTCAATTAGTCTTCTTTTCTTAATTAGTCCTGCTTTCCTTTATTAGTCTTCTTTTTTTAATTAGCTATGCTTTCCTCAATTAGCTTGTTTTCCTTAATTAGCTTGCTTTTCTAGGCTTTATTTTACTCACTAAGAATCATAAATTCATCACTTTTAATATTCTATGCACAAAAACTTAAATAATGTTAATTTAACAATTATTTGCTCAAAAAGGAAAAACTAGGAAATAAAAATTATAAATTCCTATATAATTTAACCCCAAAATTTACTCATAATTAACAATTATCAGTTGAAAACTTAAACACATCTTGTTTTTGTTTGGATTGGTGGTTGGTCTCCCAAAAACCAAAAAATTAAAACATAATAGATATTTTAATTTATTTAATTAATTTTATCTTTTATAAATATTAAATAATAAATACTCATTAAAAAATTAAATGTATAATCTTTAATTTTGAAAAATAATTTATTTAGATAATAAATAAATTATATAAATATTAATTATGTTTTTGTTTATAAAAAATGAGTTGATGAGTTGACCTACCCTAACTCATTTTTCAACGGGTCAAAACGGGAAAGGTCAAAACAAAGTTATAGGTTGAAAATCTTAATCGAACTTGTAAAAACAAAAAGATCAAAATGGATTGGCCTGGTGATTCCACCCGGTTTTGTTACCCTTAAAAAATTTAAAGAAAAATAAATCTGGTCAGGAAATGAGTTATTTCTAAACATTTTTTTGAGGGTATAACCAACATTATCACCTTGAAACTAAGGGTAAAAATAGCACCTTAGTTAGAAATTTAAAATACTATGATTACAATATGAAACACCATGACTGCTATTACACTAGTAGAAGACTTGAAATTTGATATCCAATAATAATAATAAAAACAACACGCGTCTAACTAACCAATGCATTTTAATTCTAACAAGCAAAAGAGACATGACTAAAATGCCGCTGCCTTAGGACAAAGATGTGTCCTCATATCCTAAAACCAAACACCTTACTAAAGAAGTAGAAATTCGACATGCTTACTTCAAAAACATTTCAAGTTGAGTGGACATATGTTTGGGACATGCAAGGTGCACCCAACAATGTTGTTGGTGCACCCAATAATTTTTTGAATGGGCAAAATTGCCCTTAACTTAAAATTTAAAAACAAAACGTGTTGCCTTTCTTTTCTTCCCCACCTTTCTGGTTTCTTTCTTCTTTTCTTCGTTCCTTCTTCCTCCGTGCCTGAAGCTGCCATTGTTGTGTTGTTGTGAAGCTTCTGTGGTGCCATTGCTGCGTTTCTGCCATCGAGGTTAGTAACCCCTATCTCCCCTCCCCTCGTAGGTTCACTGTTTAGTTGGTTTAGGAGATGATGGCTTTAGGGTAGAAGACATGGAAATCGTCTGAAAATGGCAAAGATCAATCATTCCGAAACTGTCGGAAGAACTTCTTCCGGTAGCTTCTTCAGAAGAAGGTTCTTCCGATAGAACAAAAGTTCTTCCGAAGAAGCTACCAGAAGAAGGTTCTTCCGGTAGAACAATTAGTTCTTCCGGAAGAACTTTCTTCCGGTAGCTTCTCCGGAAGAACTTCTTCCAGTAGTTTCTCAGGAAGAACCTTCTTCCGGTAGAACAATTAGTTTTTTCGGAAGAACCTTCTTCCGGTAGCTTCTCCGGAAGAAATTCTTCCGGTAGCTTCTCTGGAAGAACGTTCTTCCGGTAACTTCTCCGGAAGAAGGAATTATATTTTTTCAAAATTAGTTTTGTTTTTTTTTCATAAATGAAGTTGTTTTTTTAATAAATTTTGTTTTATAATAATTCAAATATTTATGCTTTCTTGGTGGTAAGTAAAAAAAATTAATTAAATATTATATATTAGGTTAATTTTTTTTTTGTATTTGCATAAAAAATTTGGTATTAGGGTTAGGACCTAGTTGAGTGTAAGATATATGTTTAGTGGTTGAGTGTGTAGGGTTTAGTTTAGGGTAGTCAACAATGCTTAGGGTAGTGTGATTAGGGTTTATAACGTAAGGCTGAAGATTTATGTAAATATATGTAGGTTTTTAATTATATGAATAGTTTATTTGATCCAAAAAAATACGTGTTCTTCATGATTTGCAGATCATGGTTAGAACACGAGGTTTAGGTCTGGCTTTAGCTAGGGTTATAGGCAGAGGTAGACAGGATGAGCATGATGCAGTCAATGTTCCCAGAGGCGTAGGCCTACTGCATCAGCCCGTAGGCGACAAGTACATATTGCGGTTGATGAGGGTGTTCCTCAGGTGATTGAGGATGTTCCTCATATGGCGGAGGATGTTCCTCAGATGACTGAGGATGTCCCTCATATGACTGACGATGTTGCTCAGATGAGTGAAGATGCACCTCAGATGATTGCGGACGTAGATGCGACTGTTGCAGAGGACTTAGGTCATGATGGTGCTGAGGGGTTACATGCTAATGAGGGATTCCTTGGTGGGCCCTGTGACCCATCAGTTCTAACTTCATTTGCAGAGCATGTCGCTCATGCCATTTGGATTGGACAGGTATTATAATTTCTTACTTTTTTCTTCTTGATTTGTTTGTCATTAAAATTTTTTGATATTTATGTATTTCAAATTATTTGTACTTAAATTCAGGAGCGTCCTGAGCTGAAGTTGGTGTCGCACGGGAGGAAGGTGGCGTTAATTGGGAGGCCAGTGCCTAAGATTGAAGGACTGGTTGCCGCCACAGGATTAAGTCCATTGATCGGGTGTTCAGTTGTAACCGGCGATCCTGGACTTATATCCACATTTGTGGAGAGGTAGCACAGGGAGACCAGCAACTTCCACCTTCCAGTAGAAGAGTTGACGATCACACTAGATGATGTGTCGTCACTCCTCCATCTCGCTATCAGTGGCGCCTTCCACAGCTTCGAGGCTCTTTCCGTGGACGAGGCGGTATTTTTGTTGATGGAGTTGCTTGAGGTGTCCGGTGAGGAGGCTAGAGCCGAGACAATACGAGCGCACGGGGCATATGTACGCCTCTCATAGGTTCGGGAGATCTATGAGATGAGATGCCAGACACGATGATGGATTGTAGCAACTCGTGCTTATCTCCTGCACCTGGTCGATTGCACTCTTTTTTTCTAACAAGACTGCAACAAATGTTCATGTGGTGCATCTAGAGGCTTTTTGGGACCTGGGTCAGAGTAAGGGCTATGCCTGGGGAGCTGCGGCCCTGGTTCATATGTATGACCAATTAGATGAAGCTTCTAGGACCACGACACGACAGATTGGGGGTACCTTACTTTATTACAAGTAAATTTTGTGTTCGTAATATGTTACATTGGATTATGAAGTAAGCATGTTTTTATGTTATGTTAACCTAATTTTTTTTGTAGTGCTGGATCTATGAGCATTTTCTGAGTGTGCATCAGTGCGTCACCGATGATGCATATGAGAAGACGTCTCCTCGTGTCTCTCGGTGACTGATGACGAAGGCTCATATGAAGGGAATTACAGGAGCATCGTATCGGGCATGTTGTGATGCTTTGACGGTCACAGACGTGTGCTGGTTGCCTTATAGTGACCATTGAGGGGTTAGGGGGTTTGAGCTGATTTCATTGTTCCAGGGTCAGCTGAGATGGGATCCTATGGTGGTCATAGTTTGACCGGAGAGGGTGTTACGCCAGTTTGGGTACATTCAGAGCATCCCTCCGCCGCCTGTTAGCGCTTCATTGTCATATGATGATATAGATGAAAGGTGGATGCATTTCTTGGACCACGTAGTAGCTATGGGTGACCTTTGTGTAGTTCCTGGGCAGGTATCTGTGGATTGCATGGAGTGGTTTTTCTAGATATCTCATTCATTCATGATACCGACCCAGGAAGGTGACCAGCCCAGACATGCACCTGCCCTAGACCATGAGGACAACATGCAGCTGGGCATCCCACAGGTTCCAGTGGCATTTGACCCCCCCCCCCCCCTCGACATGCAGTGGTAAGATTGTTTGCACGTTTAATGTTTGATGAATTGTTATTTATTTTAAATTTTGTAATAAATGTTTTTTATGACTGTCACAGGATAATTACGAAGGCTATGAGGCGATCATAGAAAGGTTGGAGCGTGTGCTCAACCTTAGGATGGTCACTACAGGGACAAAATTACATGATATCATGCAAGATTTCCTGAGGATCATCGGGGGGGTGGTGTCAGCGCAAATGGAAGTGTTAGGGCTCGACAAAGACGGCGCACGGAGCATTGATGATGTTTTTTATGTTTTGTAGTTGACATCATTTTTTGTATCTGTTACACTTTTTTCTTTAATATAGTTTACTTTTTGTGCACTCTATATGACACACCGATTCCGATTCGATTAACTGACATTCTGATTCCGATTCTGAAAATCATGACTTTCTTTCATAAGAATGAGATTAAAATTATAAATTTTTAAAAATAAGATAACTAAATGTTTATGTTTTAAAGTAAGAAGATCAAAATTAAAAAAAAAAAAAATAGGATTTGGAGCCTTCAAACATGTTCAAGTACCCATGTTCGGGGTTTTTTTAAAATTATGCATGAGTCACCTAAGACATTCGAAGGGCACTGTTTCTCATGTTTGGACGTCAAAGAAGCCAAAAAAATAATATCGTAAGCCGGTTCCACCGAATAACACCTCAAAAAACAAGCACGAAATTTAAAAAAATAGGATTTGGAGCCTTCAAACATATTCAAGTACCCATGTTCGGGGGTTTTTCAAAATTATGCGCGAGTCGCCTAAGAAATTTGAGGGGCGTTGTTTCTCATTTTTGGACGTCAAAGAAGCCAAAAAAAAAATCGTAAGCCGGTTCCACTGAATAACACCTTAAAAAACAAGCACGAAATTAAAAAAAAAAAGGATTTCGACCCTTCAAACATGTTCAAGTACCCATGTTCGGGAGTTTTTTAAAATTATGCGCGAGTCGCCTAAGACATTCGTGGGACGTTGTTTCTCATGTTTGAACGTCAAAGAAGCAAAAAATAATAATATTGTATGCCGGATCCATTGAATAACACCTCAAAAAACAAGCACGAAATTAAATACCATTTATTAATAATCCTTACTAGAAAAAAAATAAGATTTTAATATCTATTTGTTGTTGTGTTGCCTAGGTGCATGACCTTATTCGTCCAAACAGTAATAAATTTTTCTTTGTGGGGGATAATCCATGTGTCGTTAACATAGTCAACGAACATTGACCAAGGTGAACAAGCAATTTGAAACTTCTGAAGGGACTCAGTGAATTGTTGTTCGGACGGACAATCAACCAAAGTACCCCAGTTATCCATCACATAGTCCCAGACATTTTTTTGACCGATTAAAGATTTACACTTTGCCTTAACATTCTTATCGATGTGAAACCTGCACAACAAGTTTGTACACTCCGTGAACACAGTTTTCACTGCATTCATCAGTGCTAGGTCTCTGTTAGTGACAATAACAATAGGGAGATGATCGTTTCTTAAAAATAGACCTCCAAACCGTTCCAAAGCTCATACAATATTAATAACATGCTCACCCTCCAGATATGCAAACCCAGCAGAGAATGTCATCGCCGTTGGTGTCACCCCAACAAAGTCAAGTAGTGGGAGTCTGTACCTATTTGTTTTGTAGGTACTATCTATAAAAAACACCAGATGACATGCATTGCATAACTTTACTGCATCTGGGTGACACCAAAACAGATCACGCACCACAACTTCATCTTTCAATCTATGTCAATGAATGTATTGATCACGTTCGAGAAGCTTCATCTGATGTTGCATTTCGGTATCAACTCCTCTTATTG
This sequence comes from Glycine max, assembly GCF_000004515.6. Classification (NCBI taxonomy): domain Eukaryota; kingdom Viridiplantae; phylum Streptophyta; class Magnoliopsida; order Fabales; family Fabaceae; genus Glycine; species Glycine max. Next base: position 39,493,668 of record NC_016089.4, on the reverse strand, counting down.
AAGAACGATATGCACTTCTTGCATTGTAAATTTGCTTGATCGTGGTGCAACTATGGGCATTGTGCTCCTTCAATGTTAGCAAGATATTTTTTGGTTTCACCATCGACTTTGTCGTATCAGCAATAATTTTCTTTTCATCCTTAGTCAATCGCCCAGCGTATGGATGTCCAACTAAGGACTTGGCCAATTCATGATTGTGAATCCCACAGATCAACTTCACCATCCAACCTTCCCCTCCATGCACTGGTTTCCCACGAAGCCTGAAGGGACAACCACATTTCCTACTCTCAGTGTCTCTTCTAACGAATTCTTTATTCCTACACTTGTACAGACTACTCCTTCCACACCCAATTAACACAAATGAACTTCTTCCTCTGCTACCAGTATTTGTGTTAGACCTTATAATCACTGCAACAAATCCGTTTTCATGGGCAAATGTTTGAGCCCACTGCAAAACATCATCTCGAGTACCAAAGACCTACAACGAAACTCTGACATATTAATTTTTATACGAAACATACGTTCAACCAAATGACTCAAACTAATGAACATGATTACCTGACAGGTATTAAAAGCATTCGAACAATCAATATATGGTTCATTCACACCACATTCTTCTTCATTATCATAATCCATATGAACTTCTTGTGACATCGTATAGTCATACGTCCATTGATCTTCGTACATCTTAACGACATATTATTAAATTATGCATCATACACAAGTAATACAAAAGTTAAAACTAAATTATTTACTTAAACTAAAGTTAACACTATAACTAACAACTAATAAAACATTTTACTACTACAACAAAATACAATTATTTTATCTAAATCATTTAATAATATACCTAAATTATTATACCTAATTAAACCAATTATCCACAATTTCAAAAATATGAAATACAAATATTATAAATTATAATATTCATATATATTAATTTTTTCACAAATTTAAAAACACAATTCCAAAAAAATTAAAAAATACAGTTTCCGGAAGAAGTAGTGTGCACTACTGGAAGAAGTTCTTCCGGAAGCTGACACACCTTATTATGGACGAACTTCTTTCGGAATAAGCAGCATCAACTTCTGGAAGAACTTCTTCCGGAAGAAATTTTTACTGAATAACCTTCCTCAACATTTTACTGCTTTTGTAACAAATGAACACAAAAAAAAAACAAAAAAAAACCATAAAATGCGTACCTCTGACGGAATAAGAAGAGCAACTACGATAGAAACCACCAATATTTAACCTTCACCGAACAACTACTTCCAACAAACTTGCAAAAACCACCAAAACTTGCAAAAATCATCCAGCACACAGGACGAAAGTGAAGGTGAAACAAAGGAAGCATAAAATCGGAAATAGGCACAGTAAATTTAAAGAAAAGCAAGACAGGGTCAAAATTGTCATTAAATATGCATTAAATATTTTTTTAATTTGGGTTATTATTATAAAATTTAATGCATATTTAATTCACGTTGTTATAAAATAAATAATATTTATTTAATATATATTAAATTTTGTAATACAAATAAAATGTTGTGATAGTAAATATTTTTTATTTTTAAAAAAATATACGGATTACATAATTTGTATGATTTAAATTAAATTCTATTGTCACAAAATTTATTATTCAAATTTACTTGCGCATTAAATATGTATTAGAAATGTTAGTGATAATTATGTATAGTAATAATTTATGTATACTAATATTATTTATTTTATAATGTAATTGATTCATTAGCTTAGTTAGTTAGAGCATTGTGATAATAACCCCAAAATCTAGGGTTCAAGTCTTGGCCATTAATTATTTTAGCAAAATTTTCCAATAAAAAACACACCTTCCGGCATAACCTTCTTCCGGAAAAAGAACTTTATTCCGTATGAACTCCCGGAAGAAGTTCTTCCGAAATTTGATACGGAAGAACTTCTTCTTCCGTATCTTCCGGGAGTTCATACGGAAGAAAGTTCTTCTGGATGAACAGATTGACACAAGGGCAATTTTGCCCATTTAAAAAATTGTTGGATGCACCTAGCTTGTCCCCATATGTTTTGATTGAGCTTGAGGCCCAATAAATCAAATAACTAACTCGACCCAAAGAGATAAGGGTTAGTCCAAATTACTAAGTTAAATTGTTGACCAAAATCAACATCCATACAAAGTAGGTACGATACTACCATAACCTAGGTATAAGAGAACCCATTTTAGCTTAGAGTAAATTGATAGTATCCTACTCTAATATTTTCCTTCTAAGGACTTGACCCTATGTCAAGCAATCTAACCCATCTCAAGCACCCTACAAATAAAAACAACATAAGCGATATCAAATTAGATTGATTACATATTGTTACCCTGCTGAAATTATTGATAATTTAAGTGTTAAAGTGTCTTTGCAAATATCTAATCCTCCAAACAACTTATTGGGAGAGAGTTCCACTATCAACTCAGGCCTCGGTCAATGACAACCAGACCTTGAATATTAAAGGCGACCATAGCACATCCAAAGTTAACTTGAACATCTCACACAATAGAATCATAGAACTAAAATTTGCAATTCCTATATATGTGAAAAGATGAGATTTTGAAATTTAGTAGTTACAAATAGAAAATAAGTAGTGTGTGTATGCGTGTAATTTTCTTAATTTTTATATTTTTTTAATTAAATGATAATGTTATTTTGAGAAGAATAAATCTGTGACAAAATGAGGAAGTTAATCTTCTTTATAGTATACTAGAGGAAAACAGGGCACTTCATGCCTAACGGCTTTTTTTTCATGTTTTTTAAAATAAAAAGAAAGATAATAAAAGTTAGTGGATAATTTATGAAGATAATTATAGAGATAAAATAATAACTTATAAATGTAATTATAGGAATAAAATGAGCATAAAATGTATACACTAAAACATCTCATTCCCTTTATACATAATTATAGATGTGGTTATAAGAATAAAATGGATATAAAATATGTACACCAAAATAACTTATTTCTTATTCCCTCTGTATATATTTATAGATGAGTAGATAATAGCATTCATGTTGTAAGTAGCTTGTAAATGGTAACGAAAAGCATAATAAATTTATTTGACATTACAAATTCAGTTACCATTTACGTAAGCCTTGTTCATTTGCTACTTTAATTATATATGATGTACTTTGCTTTGTTAATCAATTTTATATGAAATCTTTAATTTAAAGATACTTATATAACTATATAAGTCCAGCATAAAAAAAAAACATAAAGGCCAAGAGAAAAATCTCATCTTCTAACTTCTAAGATATAAATATTAGGTTGAAAAAGGTGCGTACTAGAGACTTTAGTCCATGGTCGAGAAACCAATAGATTATGATTGATTAATTACGCTTGTCCTGTTTCTGGGTTAGATGAATTGGATGTGCTTGGCGAGTATATCATATGTCAAATGTGGAGCATCGTGAGTCGTCCTCACATTGACACGGTGCTGATTGTGATTTTTGACAATTCAAGAGAAGGTTCCTTTAATCTTTAACATATATTGTAGTCTGGATCGGACTGGCTGGCTAGCTAGTCTGTCGGTTAATTAAGCAAATTAACCTCTGAATTAACTTTTTGTTTTATGTAATAACTAGTCGGTAATCTGTGCGCATGCACGAGTCTTTTGTTTAAATGATTTTCGATGGAAGAATAAAAAGAAAGAGATTGTAAAAAGATAAAAGAACTAACATTCATATTAAATAGTTGTAAATAGTAGAGTTGATCAATTGTCAAATTGTTTGAGCCATTTGATTAACCAAATTTCAAAGGTTGATGTTCATGTGAATTTAAAACTCGTGCATACGTATGAGTCACTTGATTAAGAGGCTTCAAAGGTTGATGTTTATGCGAATTTGAAACCTGTGTATACGCATGAATCACTTGATTAAGGAAACTTGATGTTCATGCAAAACAATTATTTCAGATCACAAAATTAACAAACTATATTAAGATGAATCTCATAAGGCTTAAACATAATAAACAAAATAAATGTTTAAAACTAAAAGGGTTAAAAAGTAAAAAAAAAAGTGTAATTAAATTGAGAATTGAAATTTCAAATAAGTAAAATAGTTTTTTTTATAAATATATGACAGTATGTCAATTATAATATAAATTACTCCATATTTACATTTGGCAGGTCACTTAACAATTGTTAATTTCCACTTAAATACTTAAATTTGAAGCACCTCAATAGTGACCACGCTATTTCCTCTAATTACCTGCAATAATAGAGAAAAATTAACAATTTCAAATCCATGTTCATGTTCTATTAACTGCACTGTCTTACCAACTTAAATTTAAAAGACAATGCAAAAGAATAGAACTCACCGCCAACTTAAATTTAAAAGACAATGCAAAAGAATAGAACTCACCGCCATTTCTATGGGATTTTTCTCATTGTCATTCACTTCACCACCAAAAAATATTAAAGTGAAAAATGAGAGGAATCCTAATGTTTTAAAATCCCGTGATTGTTCTGACCTACTCATGGTGGAGAGAAGGGATCGGAGAAGCGAACAAAAAAATATGATAATAGCATGACTGCAATTGTAAAGAAGAAAATGAAAGACGAATTAATAAGAATGAAGAAAGAAGACATAAATCCATAGCATAATAGCATGAAATTTGAAGTTGAAGTACCTCTCAAATAGCTTGAACCTTCCATAAAAAATGTTTTTTAAAATAATAATAATAATAATAATAATAATAATAATAATAATAATAATAAACATGCATAAAACAAAGTACAAAGAAAGAACCTTTCAAGGAAGAAAATCAAAAAGTGGGAAAAAAAGGAAAAAATCAGTAAGGAAGAAAAAACATGAAACAAACAATAATAACTAAATAATAATGATAATAATAATAATGATGATAATAGTAATAATAATAATAATAATAATAATAATAACAATAACAAAATAAATTAATTAATTAATTAAATACAAAAAGAGAAAGAAAGAAAATTTTCTAATTTTCATTGTACTACCGATATGATTTGTTTCCTGTGCGAATTTCAGTATTAAAATTGGTATAGGAAACATCAATTATAGACTCAGGAACCACAATAATAAATGTTAGAAATCAAATACTTTTAAGAAAATCCTAATGTATTCATTATCCACAAACTGTATGCTTCACATAAGACATTCCAATGGGATTTTCTTTTTGGCCATGACGTCATCGTGGTATTGACTGTTGCCCACTGATAATATTTCTTTCAATTTTTTTACTAATTACTACTAATAAAGTAATTGAGATTTCTTGCAAAAGTGTTTCACTTAAAGTGGAATAACTTAAATTTCAATATGTGACGTGTGATTAAGGATATAACATATCTAATATGCTTTTTTATGCAATTTATATATCTAACTAAGTAGAAGCTATTTCATTTCAAAAAATATAATCAAAATGAGCATTTTAAATTGAAGGGATCAAACTAAACCTATTTTAAAAAGTAAGAGAACTAATTAAACTTTTTAAAAATAACATAGCCAAATTGAAGCTACCGACTAAATTAAGAGAACAAAAAAAGTGGCATTTCTTATAAGAACAATCTACTTCTTTCAATTATAATTATAATAAATAAATAAAAAAGTAGCATAGTTCATTACCATGCAAGGCATGAGATTTCTCAGGTAATTATTTCAAGAAAATAATAGTACTTGCACTATTTTTTTCAGCAATAGCATACTTACACTATTGAGAAAACTTTTTTTTTTTGCAGTTAAATTAATTCTTAACTTTCATTTTGGTATTCCTTCTTCAACTTTAGTTATATGAGAGGCTAAAATATACATTAATTCTTTGTATATTCAATTATATTCAATTTGAACCTATATATCTTTAAAATGAATAAAAAAGTATAGATGAATTTAGTCAAATTTTAAAAAATATGTAGATTTATTCTTTATTCTGGATATTTTTTATTTTCATAAATAATTAGTTAGAAACTAACTACATATTATTTTAATATTTGACAACCAAATTTATTAACATAAAGGATCACGTTTAATCGAAAGTATAGAATTTAAAAGTACATTTTTCTTTTAAAATTATATCTAGAATGATTTTTAATTGACAGTATAAAAGGTATCAACCTTAAACTTTGTTTTTCTCTCATAAGCAAAAAAAAAAAAAACTGTTTTTTCAGCCCTTTTTGAAATATCCTGAACATTGTATACCATGTCTCCTCTCCACGTCCATCAATGAAGTGAGTGCAGTTCCACCAACAGTCCATTCTTCTACAGGAGCACATAAATTACCAACTTGATCAAAATATCGTAGCAAATCAAAAAATTGAGTTGATAGCCCCAGTATTACCAAACATTTTCAACCATAATCAATCATTAAAACCAATCTAGAAGAAATATCTAATTTGATGATTAGAAGATAATGTGAGGAGCATTGGCACAAACTGATGATATTAACCAGTCTTCCCACTTTGAAGGAAGGCTGCAGCACCATAACCCAATGCATAGCAGTAAATAGAATCAAAATTAGTTGGCAAGCCACATCTCCCTTCATAGCTGCATATTTTAAAAGAGTACAGGTGACTACAAATTCTAACCAAAGATAGAGATGCCATTAGCAAATGTATGGTCAAAAGAATTTTAATCCAGCTCAAACTTGAAGGTAAATCCTGAAGCAGAACCATAGGACCTTTTCATATTTTTCTGTCTCATAGCGAATCATATTATCAAACCTTACAACTCTAAGAATGATATATCTAAAATAGACGGAGTACCCAAAAAAGTGGGACTGCCCCCTAAATCCTCCTTTATATGTGCCCTATTGCTTTCTCTTCTCCAACTCAGTTTCAACCATTTGAATAAGCATTTTCTCTGTTTCTATCTTGCCAACCTAAATGGAAATATATACCAATAAGAAATAAGAAAATATACCCAAAAATATCATCTTGACATTTGATCAAACACATAACATGCAACCAATAAATGTCCTAATGAACATGATCAGAAAATGTGAATTATCAATCTGAATTATTTTAATTAATCAAAAATGGGAAAAAAAAGTTATCCTAAAATGCTAATTAGAAACCTGCAACCTATGTATATTACCTGTGATGAGCTTGCCAATTCGAAAATCTTCCAGAAATTTCTTTGGTTTGTTAGAATCTAGGATCCCTTTCGAGTGATGTTCCAGCATACCTTTAGCCAGATTGATACCATACTTGCAGCCCGTAACATGCCTTTAGTATTGACCAGTTTTTTTCCCTCCACCCTGTGCTATAAAAATAATCAGGTAAACATAAGCTCATCAAACACCCGATTCTGACCAAAAACTTTGCCCAAATCCACGCACTTAATCCAATTTCCATAGAACATTGCATCATAAATAGTGCATGCACGCCAATCATATAGAGTATGCAAACCTAGGCTTTTTGGTCCCTGAATCCCTAACAACAGAAATTAACTTAAAATCACAATGAATTAAGAAAAGACTTAACCCGCAACTTTCATATAGTGAGATAGGTCGTGAATGTTAACAACCCCATAAATTAGTAGCAAAGACATATACTTTTTAAATGTGAATATATATATATATATATATATATATATATATATATATATATATATATATATATATCTTCATATGTTTTTTTAAGAATGTTTGTGAATGCCAGAGTATTAAATGGACCCAACACAATCTAAACTCTAAAGCCCGTTGCTACACCGCAGAATGTGCGTTTGTCTAGCCAAAAATAGAGAACCCATGAGCAACGAAAACAATTGAGTGTTGGTTATGCATCCCAAAATTAACATTCTGATTATTGCAATAAAGCGTTACACGAACACGTAAGCATAAGAAATTGAGGCCTAGCGCATCTCTGCCTCCGACTCTTGTTCCCCACGACAGCTTATAAGACACAAAACAGAACATTGTAAATGTGAATCAGAAAATGAAAGCAAAACAAAAATGGAAAGCAAAATAAACATGTTGTCGGTGATGGGCATATGCATGTGGTTGGTTCTAGCACATCACCGAAGCGGTGCGGTAACCATATTTGGTTCCTCAATCCCTAACAACAAAAATTAACCAAAAATCAAAATGAAAGAAGATAGAGGGAGGGAAAACTACCTTCTTGTCAATATTTGTGCAATAAATTGTTCTTGAACACATCTCCCTTTCATCTTCAGACTGAGAAATATAGCACCATTAGATAGGTCAGACCAAAGAGATGCATTATCAGCTACTCTAGTCAATCATCTTTTAAATGTAATAGGCAACTCTAACAAAGAAGAAACATTACCCTGGGCAAAAATGTTGGATTAACAGGGACAATAGCAGTTTTTGAAGGTAGCACTCTCAACGGGTAATATCCAAGCATGGTTCCAGACAGGTTCAAAGCAGCCCTTGCACCTTCTACAGGCACAACACTGTTAATACAGTGAAATGTTAATAATAATCACAAAGATGCATACATTTGGCGGTCATGTTACCTTCGTCTGTAAACTCAATGAAGGCAAACCGGAGAATAGAATTAGGGTCCCCACAAACACGACAATCAACAACCTATAGTCAGGAAAGTGGAGTAGATTCAATCAATAACACGGTCAACAATTATTAAGAAGAAAAGCGTGCGCACCGTAACCATTTCTACCTGGCCACAGTTAAGAAAGAGTGCCGCCAACTGCTCTTCAGTAACCTACATTACAACAAAAAACCAAAAGACTTCGAATGAATACACGTGCCAGATGCAATTCTTCTATGCAGATATAGATGGCTTTCTCTTCTCTTCTTCCTTCTTCTTTTTTCTGCCTAAAATAATTAATATATATATATATATATATATATATATATATATAACATATTTCAAACAAAGTAGCAAATTAAAGATAAATGGTATCCTCGTGGTGATCCATATTCATATTTGGTGTTCACAAAACACGCATCTGCGCAACAGCAACAATAACACGAATTAGCAAACATTAGGGTTCAACGCGAGAAAGAAAAAACGTTGTTTTACCACACCCAAGAATACTCGAAGAAAGCGGCAATCAAATCGGTGAAACCTAGTAGCATTAAAACGCAAGACAACACAAGCATGAAATTAAGGGAGAAAAAAAAAAACCAATCAAAAGATGGAAATTACCGAAGTGAAGGTCGAGAAATTCGGTGCAGCGCAATTGGAGAAAAGAGGGGAGAATGGAAGATTGGAGAGTGGTGAGATGAAGGCAGAGGAAAAATCTCATCTCTCTATGGCATGCGTCTAAGATGAAGACAGAGGAAAAATCTCATCTCTCTGTGGCACGAAATAATCGGAAATGCTGGAGAAGAAGCCATGTACCTCACCAATAGAATGGCCAAAGCTAAACACTCAACGTGGCATAAAACGTGGCACAAAAATAAGGCAAAGTTGGAGGAGCATAAAATGACCAAAAAAACCAAGGAAATGAACAGTTGTCACAATCTTAGGCAGGGGTATTTTAGGAATTTCCAGAGGATTCTCTTTTATAGATAGTATATAGACTGTGTTTTCAAGGTTGAATTGGATTAAACGACTTAAAACTGGAGTTAGAATGCGGCCGCGTTTAACTGGGGTGATTAAAGTGTATTAAAGGTTGACGTGTTAACTTTTGTCCTGCAATGTTAAATGTGCAATGTGTAAAAGCTTAGGTTTAACGATCAAAATAGACATAAAAACAATACATGTAACATATTTAAATGTTATAACTTTTTTTGCTGATTAAAATGGTAGAATCGAAAGGCAATCCCAATATTATTGGCCAGGCAGGATGCCAATGGCATGTTGGGGATGTCAGTAGAGGTCTACCTAGAGGATTACTAGCGTGAACCGCAAATAGTTTCACTCAATTTGTAGTTACTCAATTAATTCCTAAATGTCAAAGGATTTCTTTAAAAGTGTATTTGGATGAGGAAATTTAAAATTCTGAGAAATTTTAAATTCTAAAAATTTTAAATACTTCAATTAAAATTCTTTTATTTTCAAAATTTTGTGTTTGGATAAAAAAAAATTAAAATTCTGAGGGTGAAAGAAAAATGAATGCAAAGAGAAGAGAAGATATGGTTGATGTGTTTCCAAAGAGAAGAATATTGATGCGGCATGGGGAGTCGCAGAAGAACCAGGACACGACGGTGTACACCATCATTCCCGACCATAGCATTCAATCAACGACGCAAGGCATGGCCCAGACCCTCCGCGCCGGCGAGCACCTCCACCGCATGATAGGCAGCGACGACGGCTCCCTTGACTGGCGGGTGGAGTTCTACGTGTCCCCCTACACCCGCACCTGATCGACGCTTCGCAAGCTCAGACGGTGTTTCTTAAAGAAGAAGATCATCAACGTGTGGGAAGAGTCACGAGTTCGAGAACGAGATTTCAGAAACATTGAAGTGTAAAAAATGATGAAGGTTATAAAGAAAATACACAAACGTTTTGAAAGGTTCTTCTATCAAGAAAGGAGTTTTAATTTCTCACCTTTTAGAAAGAAATTAAAATTTCACATTTTTAGTTGTTTAAAATTTTGTTTTAAAATTCCAAAAAATTAAATTCTTTATAAAAAAAACATTCAAATAATAAATTTTATATTAAAAAAAATTAAATTCTCTTATAAATTACTTTCCATAGTTTAAATTCTTTATTCAAACACACTCTAAGAAGGATTGTCCAACAATTAGAAAAATAACATAAGAGAAATTTAAACTCACACCTATGTAATCACTAACTAGTTGAACCTAAACTGAAAATTTTACAGTTTGTTTTGCGGTTAGGCTTTGAAGATATTGATCTGCACAATCTATAGTTAGTTCCAAGTGATCCACATGATGCTGAGTATGAATTGAGAAAGATGTAAATGGTTCAATTTCCTTTTTAAGGCCCACGAAACTTTAATGAAAGTCTTAATTAAAAGTAACAACATATTAGGAGAACATGATGACCTACGTTATATTTTCTAAATACAACTTATTCAAAAAAAATTCTTCAAAAAGTTAAGTAGGTCATATTTAACTAATTTAATACTTGAAAAGTGCATAAATCATATTTTGCGTGTAAAAATTAAGTCAAATTTATTAAATATGATTTTGATTTAATAAGCGGCATTTTCTAATCACAACTTATATAACAGTTTTAACTTTTTAAACGTTACTCTATTTAAATAAATTATAAAAGAAATCACATTAGTCAAGTAAAAAAGTCCTTGAGTTGGGTCATCTTAACTTCAATTTAATTAACGAATATGGATGAAGATAAGGACAGCTCATTTATACACTTAATGGAAGGAAAGCTTTCATTCGTGATATTATTAGTAGCTAAAGTAGGAGAGGGAGTGTGAAAAGGACCACTTCCACCATGTCGTGTGTGGACCGATCAATACACACGCCCACAATAATATTCCTCCAAAAGGCACCCACAACCACTTCAATAATTCACCCTTTACCCCTAAATCCGTTCTCGTTAGAGAAAAATTTGATTAACTTTTGCAACAGGCTTTTCCCTATGCTACCACTTTTTTCATCCAAATATCACACAACATAACTTTTTCTATCCTAAATAACATATACTATACACCAAATGGAACCTGAAACTCTGTAGGTATATCTCCAGCCGAATGAATATTCAATCTCTAACCTCAAGAAAATAAAAATAATAAATTACAAATTATAAATAATACTAAAAGTGGTCCAATTCGTGCAGATAAAGAAAGCGAGATGGAATATGGGTTGTGAATATACACATACACCGATACAATAATACAAGCAACCAAGGAATAAAGAAATGTCCAAAAGGAGAGTAGTAAGAGAAAACAAGCCACAAAAACGCGAATAACACAAGAATATTATTTAGAAAACGAAAGATAATGACACCGTGTGGACGCTTCATCACACTCTCAACTCATTTGTTATCCAAATTGAAACAAGAAATTTTATTGCCATCGTAGCTCAATTACATTTAATCTACATGTTGCATCTTGTAGTTTTGCTATATCTCAGACTCTTTCGTCTGTTTCACATTTCTACAGCAAAACGTAAAATACAAACATCTAGTGACCAATTCGTACACAAGTTACACGTACAATAACAACAGTGGAAGAAGAAGAAGAAATATACAAACATGCAAGAAGTTTCAACAAGACACTCTACAATAAACTCCTTTTAACACATTTTAATCATTAGTTTAAATTTATTGAAAATTATAAAATCATATATGAAACAATCATAATTTTTTAAAATTTTCAACAAATTTTAGTGACGAAATATTTTATATATAACTTTTGAAAATTCGTTACTAATCTTGTGAAGTAGGATTAGTGACGAAAAAATAATGTACATCCCTAAATTCCGTCACTAAGAGTGTATTAGAAGATGTATTACTGACATTCCTCTTGTGGAGATTAAGTTTAGACACTAACGGAGCACCGCTGGATTATCTGGAACTTGATGGCGTTTTCTCCGACGACGATTCCATTGCTGCGGGGGCCAAAGGAGATGAAGGCAGGGCAGCGGACGTAGAAGTGGTAGCGACCGGAGATGAAGGCGCCGACCTTCCAACGAACCCTTCCGTCGGCTCGGATGGTGACGAGGACATTACCGTCACTCTGGTCCTGGCTGAGGCGGAGGAAATTGAACGGCGCGACGGGGATGTTGGTACCATAAACAAACGGAGACCAAACATTGATCTCATTGTGGCCCTGGTAGGTCGGAGGGATGGCGGTTCGGTACGTGATCTGCTGGCTCCGGTAGATTACGTAGATTTCGAGGCGGTCGTAGTAAACACCGATGTTGTCGTTCGGGTTGCGCGAGATGAGCGTGACCTGAAAATTCGAAGTGAGGAAGTTCGGTATGGTGGCGTTGAAGGCGTAGACCGTGACGTCTTGGAGGGTGAAGGTGGGTTTGGTGGGTCTAAGGATTGCCCATATCAAAAGAATTGTGAGCAGCACGAGGAAGAGGAACACCACTATGCACCAGAACACTTGCCGGAAGATCTTCCTCTTCTTCCCCTTGTGGTGCTCGCACTCCGACATGGTCTTTTGTTGTTGTTGTTGTGTGTGTGTGTGTTTTTTATGGTACCAGAGAAGAAAAGAACAATAAAGATATTATTATGGTGGGTGTGAAGGAATTGGGAGGTTCGGTGTGGTGGACGCTTCTGAGAAATAAAATGTGTGTATTGTGGGCGAGTTTGGTGTTGATTTATTTGCAATGTAAACTTGTATTTGGAGGATGTGATGATAAGATCGTGCTATGTTTTGTAGAGTTGGGATAGATGGTATTTGAATGGTGGAGGCTTCTTTCGGTTGTTGAGGGCGAATTTTTCAGCAAATTACTTTTTTGTTAGTTTCATTAGAACTGTGTGTTTGGGAACTGAGTTTGGTCATTTCGTACGTGTCCCACTACTTACGCAAAACACAACCATAATGTTTAGTTTCCGATTAACATGTTAGTTGTGAACCGATAAATTATTAATTCGAGTAAAATTGGTCTCAATTTTTTTATATAAGATTTTATATTTAAGTTTTGTTAATAAAAAATATGATTAAAAAAATTTCATTAAATATAATTAATTAGATTCTTAAAAAAATTAATAATTAATTAAACTGAATATTTTATATTAACTAGTTTTGTTATTTTCTCGATACGAGTGCTTCTTCTTACAATGATGAGTGGAGAGGATCTAATTTGTACTGTGCGTCACGCCTTTACACATAGTACCCGCTTGAGACTTATGAACGTAACTTTTATATAAAACGAAAAAAAGATTTAATAACTACTCTGTGTAGTTTTATTATTTTCGGGCGTTTTTGTCACGTGGTGTGGAAATTAAAGTTTGAAAAGTTATGACCAGAAAATTCTTTCATGCCATTAGACATGGCAACGGATGGGGGCAGAGATGGAGATCGGCTTCTCAGCCTTCATCCTTATTCTCCAACACATACATGTATCTATCATTGATGTTTGATGGGATAAAAATTATTATTTCATCCCGTGTTGAGTATCTTGTCTCCATTTCAAATTTGTAACAAAGTTTTTTTTTATAAAAAATTATATTGAAAATTTTATTTAAAAAAAAAAATTGATTATTACACATCTATTTTTAACTACATTACTTGTATTTGCAATACATTTGTCTACAAAAATCATCAAAAAAAAATCTTAACTTATGTAAAAATTATAAAAACATTAACAAGTTATTAATAAAATTTCAATAATTTTATCATCGAGACCGTACGAAAATGAATATGAGACGAGTAGTGGCATCCCCGTCCCCGATCCCAATTAAAAAAGTCGGATAATCCGAACTCGTATCCAATCAACATGGATATTCCCTATCAAGATCAAGACGAGATTAGACGAATACTCACAGGTACGAGTTTGATCGTCATGCCTATTTGTAACCCTAAATCGTTTCCGACAAAATAAGATGATAAACTAGATAATTCGGACATATGACAACAATTAATATTATAGACCACATTTCTTCCCTTTGTATTTCATCTCATTATTTATAAATTACAATCACAGTAGATATACTAATATTACTAGAGATAATTTTAGATTTTGATATTTATACACCATAATTTATATTTTCGCTCGCACTTTCAACTCAGAAAAGTAAAAGTAAAAAAAAATGTTTTAATGTGTATATTTTTTCATTTAAAAAGTAATTTAAAGATTGTGATGAAAATAATATATTTAATAATTATTGGATAATTTATCGTTTGGGCCTGGTAATTAGACTGCTATTGATGTTAATTAATAATCATACGTGAAGGTGTATATACTACGCTTTTACTTGTCAATGACGTCCCACTTGCCACTCGTCCATTTCCATTGTGACATGGGTTTCGTTAATGTATGATGCTCGTCAAAGTCAATAAAGCAGTGCTTTGCTTTTGGTGTTGATTAATCTTTCACTCTATTTTGGGTGGATAGGTGAAACGATAAAAATGGAAAGAAAAAAGGTTTAGAAAGAAAGTATAAATATTTTGGGTACATAAAGAAAGTATAAGTTTGATATATGATCGATTTGATAGATAAGAAGAAAAGGAAAAAAATGGAGTCAATGTGAGGAAAAAGAAAATAGGTAGATAATTATAACTTTTCTCTACTTTATGTTAATCAGACTCACAAAGAGACAAAAAGGCAAAAATGTGAGCTTTTAAAACTATGAATCAGCTTCCATGAATTGAAATAGTAAAAGATACATATTAATTTAATTACAAACTCGTTATCTTATAGTTTTATAATTTATATTATTTAATTAAATTTATGTTTATCTTATTTTCCATATATATTTATGTCTTAATTTGTCAAAAGAGCAAACATAAGAGTATGATTGCAAATATAAAAATTTAATAGTCATGTGTTATTAGAGTAACAAAATTTAAACAAAATGAATCAAAAATAATTATTAACATAACTTTTAAAATAATTATTATAAAAATTAACAAATTTATTATATATAATAATTTATATTAAATAATAGCTAAAAAATTATTTACAATGTCACTCTTTAAGTAATTTTCATTCCATATATAACTAGTATTTTTCATTTGAAAGTGGATCAAATTTTATAACAAAGATTAAATTCACTCTTACTTTCCAAATATATTTAGCTGATGGCCCTTTCAACGTGATAATGCTTGTTTCACATCATCAAGTAATAGACAAAATTATAATGCAAGTGTACAAAATATGAAATAATATTAATCATAATAAAATTATTATTAGCTCGTTATTTCTTCCAGAGTCACATGAGGCCATGATGTGTTTCGGCCTTCGGGAATGATCACTGTTCAATGGGTACTTGGGAAGAACACCTTCAAGCGACACGTTTGGGGCATAATATACTAGGCCCCACTTACAACGACCGAAGCTTTCAGCTCAGACTTACCAACTCATTTTTTATTTGAGTTTTTTTTTACAATAAAAATGTACAAAACAGAAGTATATAATTAAGAAAAAGATATAAAAAAATGATAAAAATAAGCAACACAATATAATAGAGAGAAATTTCTTTTATATTATCTATGATGTTCAAGAATATAGTTGCAGCACCAAGGCCAATACTCCAGTTGAGCTGATGCAAGAGGGTAAGGAATCAATGCGTCTATTTAATCAACGAATCTATTTAACGAGTAATATATTTATTGAATCATAAATCTGTTAGAAAAAGAAAACCTTAATCAATTTGTGGGGCCAAACAGAAATTCCTATGGTTTCATGAATTTTGTATAACAGAAACCAAACCAGGCACAGGGGGGAAAACCTTAATCAATTTAGCTTACGAGGTAAGGTAACACTCCTTTTGTATCTGTATTCCCAGTTCAGGCTTAAAAAGTTTAATTTTATATAAAAATGGAAAACAAAATTGCAAAAAAAGAAAAGACAAGAAAAAGGAACTTATCTTAATTGATTGAATTTTAAGGGTCCTATATCTTTTATATAATGGTGACCAGGTTATAATTTATTTGTGAAAAAGAAGAAAAAAATGTTGAAATGGCTGAATAACATGGGATTTAATATTTCAGTGTGATAATTTTATCAATCATAAACTAAGTACCTTTCTTTTGGGATTTCTTTTTTGGGTTTTAAAAAAAGAGAAGAAAAAAAAACTAGAGATGCAGATAGGTAGTCCTAATGCATCTGCGACTGCTAACAGTAAAAGATTCATGTCAAATGGAGGCTCATGAATTGAAGATAGACAAATGCATTATCTTAGTTAGCTTCTATTTATTTTTTAATCAGGTAGTTAGCTTCTATTTTAGCCAGATATATGCACACTAGTTTTTCTCTCTGATCATATTATATAAGTCAAATCTCTATTGAAGCTTGTATTATACCCTGTTTTATAACAGAAAGTTCATTATAGAAGTGATGATGAAAAGGCACGTGATATGCAATCAATTATTTTATACCAAACATGTCCTTGGTATGCATCAATTATTTTATATGAATGCTAATAGAAAAAAAAATGAATATTAATAATATAACTCAAGTCTAGCTTGGACATTATTAAGAATAGGAAATTAAATCTTAGACACCATAGTTAAATACTTCTCCGTACAACAACAACAATAATATGAGAAACGTGACAAAAAGCTAGTATGAGTTTAAAAAAAAAACAAAAAAAGGAGCTCACGTTGAACGGAGCTAAGTGTGACTGTTGGGACAAATACAAAATAATTTCTCATTGGCAATTCACAACCGCACAAAAATCCCCACTAACAAACATTTTGCAATTATGAAAATTGAGTAGCCAATTCTATTCGCTCTGGCAAAATGGAACTTGCTTCATGAAGTCTTTATCACATTTGGGTACAGTTGCCTACAAATAACATCTCAAAGTAATTAACACAAGCACATAAAAAATAAAAAAAATAAAAACTACTGCTCTTTTGTTGGAATGAAACAAACGTGTACCCATAGGATTCGGACCACTACCAAGGATATGACCAAGAACCCCTACCAAATACTCCCTTTTTCGTTCAAATCCTATCCACCCCCTCACATACACTTCAAGAAAAAGTTAACCATGCTTACTAACAAAAACCATTACTAGATGATAAAAATATATAGATAAATATATTAAAGACTTTATCTTACGAACACTTTGACTATCAACTTTAAGGGGACTTCTAATGACAAATTATAATCTATTATAATCTATTAATATAGATTTTACTTATAAATTTACTTTCATCAACAATTACATTTGATTGTTATTATATGCTATTCGTACCATTCATAATGTGCGTAGGTAAAAGTTAACTTATATATACAACCTTTAACTATAGGTAAAAATATTAACGTGTATCTACAACCTCCAACTATAGGTAAAAGTCATTAACTTATGTCTACCATTGAAAGATTGTAGACACAAACCATTAACTTGTACTTATAAGCTTTAAGCGTAGGTAAAAGTCACATATTAAAAAAATTACACTGCTCACTATCGATGGGGATGTTTTACGTTTCTATATTATTATTATTATTATTATTATTTAGTTATCTAGATAAAATGAATATCAATTGTATCTAAGTTAATCGTCTAAGCTTTTTACAAGTTCAAGGAATTATTCTATGCAATAAAATAATTGTCTTACTTAAAAAAAAGTTTTAATAGTTTTGAAACATTGGAGCAAACATTGAAAATTTGCAAACATGGATTAACTAAACTCCTCTTTCTCTCTTAGGGATGAAAGGGATAAAGGTCTATTTCCAAGGGATGTCACATAATCACAAAAACAAAAAAGACTATTTATGTATCCCAAAATACCTAACAAAGATGAGATGATATCTAACATCCACAATAATCAACAAAATAATCACATCCAACTAAAATCACATAATCACAAAAACAAACAAAAGTATTTATGCCCCAAAACACCTAGTCAAGCTGAGATGATATCCAACATTCACAATAACCAACAGAATAGTCATATTCAAGTAATCATCGATCTACACATTCATGAACTAAGTAAGCAACAAATTTTTAAAATGATCAAGCCTATATGCAAGAAGAAAATGTCTTTACCTCAAAACCATTACTTGGTTATCTTCATTGTTGCAAGCCATTACAATGACATAAAGGAATACATATTAACATATACAAATGAATATCTTATGCAAATAGATGTGATAGCTTCTCAATTACTATTGCATAGATATGTGAATCAACTAACTTGGCCTAACCCGAAGCTTAAAAATCATATTAGAATAGAAAATATATAATAAAGCTTGATTTGTTTGAGTTAATTCTCAAATCAATAAAATTCATATTATTTTTCTTAGTCAACAAGTCTAGGTACATACATGACTTAAGGAAAGGAGGAGATAACCAAGTAAAGGGAAGCTACAACTTACTACATACATAGATAGTGCAGATACACTACAAGCTATACCATAAGCTAACAAAAATGGTATTGTCAAAATATTAATTATTAAATTTCAACTCACCTCTAGTTGGGATCGCTTGTAGTTTGATTATTTTTACTAGTAAAACCATCTGTAGGTGCCTAAATTAAAAGAATGCTTTTTCTTCATAAAATATCATATCATAGTTAAATCTTTGAATAAGTTGAATTATAAATTCATACCTCTTGATCTATAGCTTCTAAGACTTAATTAATTTGTGGATCTTTTGTAAATCGCATTTTAAGGACAACAACAAGATTTTCAAGTGAATTCTCTAATTTTTGAATTATATTGTCTACATAAGAGCTTTGAGATGACTTGCTTGATGTGGAAGCTTGCCAAGACAACGGACACGTCCTCTTTTTTCAGGTCCTTTGACTTTTGAATATATATCAGTTGTCTAATTAGTAGAATCTTGGGTGCTTTGTAAAGTTTGTGAACTCTATGTTTTAACCATTTTCTTTTTTAGTTCATCCTACATAAATACACCTTATAAATTATTACCATGCATCAATATGTTCATTACTTCAATGTCACCAAACAAAACTCATATCCTCATTAGTTACTCCCCCTCACACCATAACCCTCTATTAGAAAATTAAGCAAAACAAAACATATAACAAAGAAAAAGTATTGAAATAAAAATTAAAATTCTTATAATTATAGTAGTAGCCTTTTCAGTAACAATGCTTTCATCTTTTCGAGTTCGAGTGTCAATATAAATTTTTGTCGAAGAAGGTTGCACTCCTTTAGCCTTTGTTGTCTAACATTAGTTTAAAAAAAATCAATCATCCTATTTGTACACACACACATTGAACAAATGATGAGACACCTACACATACCCCTCGACCTAGGTCAAACACCCATTGAATATAGGAGGACCACTAGTTTAAAGGAAGGATATTACTTAGGGATAATGTAATCACCATTATGACCACATCAATAACTAACCACATATTAGCACTACCATTAACCCCTGGAGGTACGGTTCATGGATCCAGGACCCATTAATATATGTATATACAGGGTGAGATTCTCGAAGTAATACACTGTTCATTCTCATTTATTACTCTCATTTATTATTGAGGAGTTATAACTTAAGCGTCAAAGTGTTTTTGCAAGTATCCATCTATGTCGCATCGGAGAAGGAGCTCAAGGAGGAGAGGATGGAAGAGACACCGCATCAAAAAGAAGGAAATTACCCTAATACCCTCATACCAACACAAAACTTAAAATAACTTTCAGATTATTGCTTCAAAAAAAGGGGAAAAAGCATTAACAATTTTGTTATAAGCAAAACTTTATTTCAGAATATGTCATATTGTAACCCAACTATAATAGTTTTATAAGGTTAAATAAAAGAACATAAAGACAAGTTACAATATCCATACACACAAAAAAAAAGTGAACACTACCCCTCTTTGCTTTAAAGTGTGTTTACAATTTCACCTTTTATTAAGTTCAAGACACCATCTATAATATATATATATATATATATATATATATATATATAAAATAAAAATAAATAAATAAAGAAAAGTTGGATATAGATTTTAACTCTATAATAGTTATTGATATGAAATTCACGTGAAACTATTACAACCATTGATTAAAACTTATACTCCATATTTGTTGTTGATTTTAATCTAGATGATCTAATATTAATGTTTACAAAAATAATTTTATAGAAATTATATATTTATTAAATACGATAAGAGAAAATAATTATCAATGATAATGATAACCTTAAATATAATTATAAAATCATAATTATTTCAAAATTATTTTTTTAACTATTATTTTAAAGATAAGGGTATTTAAAATTACTGCACATGTATATTAATAACATTAAAAGTTACGTTTTTTAAAAAAAAATTGCTTTTACTTTTTTGTAATTAATTTTTAAAATAATGATTCATTTTTTAAATGTAGTATAAAATTTCATTTAATGATTTATTAAAATTGCTTTTATAATTAAATTAATAATATTAAACCATTTATTATATATATACTTCACACTTCTAATAAAAAAAGTTAGAATCTAATAAAACATAGACTTCACTTGAAGCTTTCATAACCATCTGATCGAAATGTTAACTTCACAATAATCGTTGATATAATTCGATGTGATCTAACACTAATGGAGGGTTATTGTTTTTTAAAAACAATATTCACTATTGTTATAATTATTATTTTTATATATTTAAAATTCAAAAAATTTATATTTAAAATAATTATTTGCTTCTAAAAGTTAATAATTTAATATTTATTTAATATATTAAATTTACTATTATGAAACGGAGGGTTATTAATTTAATAATTAGTGTTGTTGTGTGCATATTTTATAAAGGTTTGAATTTTATTTTATAAAATATTTTAAATTTGTGTATAAATTATTAATACACATATATTTAAAATTATTATAAAATAAGAGATAATATAATATTAATTTGAAATTTAAAATTTAAATTTTTATTTAAAAACACAATTATTAAATGGACATCTTAACTTTAGTAATAATGATTTTGAAAAAGACATAAATAGGTGTATTAGAAAAAGGAAAATTAAAAATTATAAGTTAATAGAAATTAGATATTTTTTAAGATTTTACTATTTTTATAATTATTATATTTTGTATATCTATTAAATAAAAATAAATAAAAATAAGAAAATAATAATAATATAGTATTAAAAATAATTTACTTTTACTTTCTTATGATTGATTTTTAAAATAATGATTATGCTTAAAAATTTAATTTTACAATAGCTAATGGTTTGATTTAATAAAATTCAGCATTAATAGAAATTTTATTAGTCACATTAAAATAGTTTTTTTATACTTGAGTTGATATTTTATTAAATATATTATTAGTTATACTATCAATATCGTATAAAATGTACAAACAATATATTAATGTACTCTCAATAACGTAGTATTTTAATGCACTATTAATTCAAATAATAATGTATAAATGTAAACATATTTATTTATAAAATCATTAATTTTGTAATATATTTATAAATTTAATGATTAAAAAATTTCATAAACATTATAGAAAAAATTATTTTATAAGTCTTTCAACATAATAACTTATTAATTATGTATATCATTTTATCTCTTCTGTGATTTCTTTGCAGGTATCATCACTTATGTGTATTTTTCTTTTTTTCTTTTCATTTTACTGTTGAGTTGTTTTAAGTTTTGATCATTACTGTTCAAATTTCTCATCATATATATATATATATATATTTTCTTTTCCCTTTACTATGTTAGAAATAATGTATATATTTTTAGTCTTTTTTCATTTTGAGCAAAAACAAAAAATCAATCATCAATAACCTTACTTTTATTTTATATATTCAACTTACAATACTTTTTTTTTTTTTGTTTAACAGGACATAATGGGAGCCTACTGTTGTTACAACTTTACTTCTTATTCATTATTTTTATTTTTTGTTATAATTTTTTATGTCATTCACTTAACACTTTTTTTATAATTTAAAAAAAAACACTGTCTATTTTTTTAATATTTTTAAGATTGTGTTTTTATTCCTTAAAAAAATATGTATAAATATTATATTCATTAATGAAGCGATGTCTAATATTTTTTAATATTATCTTTTAATTCGTTGATTGATTTTTATGTTAATTTTTCATCACGAGTGGAAAAAAAATCTGCTACCCATTTTGCTTTATTAGTTTAGAATGTTAATATTATATTACTAAACATTTAAAAAAAAAACCCCTTTTATTTATGTTCACAATTTTAAAAAATATACAACTATTTAATTTGACTAAAATATGTAAATATTGAAAATATATAATTTAAATAAACATGTGCATCCCACGAATTTAAATCTAGTTAATATGAAAAGAAATACTTGAAAACATATTATTACACATATTCCAAATACATGACAGCATGCTAAAAAAATACCCTGTGACACAACTTTTTTTGTTGTTTTGTTTTTAGCAAATAAAAATATCATTATAAAACCAGGTACAGGGGTACCTAAACCCATTTACAAAGCGTTTAAATGTCCTCGGCTATACTTAAAACAAATACACCCTGCGATAGTTATATAATATTTATGAAACCATATGCTTAAATACCACATAACCAACAACTTACCCTGACTGGTTTGGATTTTTAATAACGATGGTTTTAACGTCGATTCAAAATCGTTATTCAAAATCTTTTAGAACCATATTTAAAAGCCTTTTAGAACAATTGTGTGTGCAAGAAAGAAGTCATTGAATTAACCTAGGTTCCTTCCGTCCTTGGGTGCTGCCCAGTGGCTTGGTCACCGACGGAGTAGATCTTTGCTCTCTACAAATGCTAGGGTTCCTTCTTCGATCCTTGGAAGTTCTGACTGTTTCGGTCTCCAAATTTTTTTCTTGTTTTTTTCAATCGCGTGCCCTATCACTTTTCCTCATCTTGGGTTATGAAGTAGTTCGTTACTACCTGCAATAGCCAGCTTGAACTGCTCCTGATGGGGAAGAACAAGGGTCGTCAATCGCACTCAACTGCAAAGCAAATTATGGTGAAGGGTACTACCTCAGATTCAGGCAAGGTGCTCGTAAAAAAGGCAGGGACAAGTTCTGCAAAAACTGATGATGTCGCACACCAAGTGTTTGATAATTTGTCGGAATGCAGTGCTGAATCTGAATCTTCCCCAGAGGTTTCTTGCACCTTAGGGGACAATGATTCAACTACTGATGATGATTCATCTCACTCCTATGGCTCTAAGTCATCATCGCAGCTAGACGACAATAAGGCTCCACTCCTTGGGTCAATCTATTCAAAGATAACAAAAACTCTTCCAAAGGTTTTGGAATGAAGTTCTTCCCTCTACCCTCTGATGATGAAGTGTTGTTGGAAGAAACTGATTTGCAACCCCAAGAAGAGGCTTGGGGACATAGCCTTATTGGTTATGTGGCTGGCCGCTTCCTAGGAAAGAAAGTTTTGCTGGATTGTTGCCAAAAATGGAAAGTCAAGTTTTCATACTCAGCTCATGAAAGTGGTTGGCTGGTGTTTAAATTTGAGTCTGAGGACGATCTGAACCAAGTCCTCTCTGCAGGCCCTTACTTCATATTTCAAAGACCCCTACTGCTGAAGGTTATGTCAGCATTCTTTGACTTTGGCAATGAGGAGCTCAGCAAGATCCCTGTTTGGGTTAAACTCAAAAATCATCCTCTGGAGCTTTGGAATCCTCAAGCCTTAGGGAAAATCCTGTCCAAGATTGGTTCGCTCATTCGATCTGACCATCTTACTGCTTCTAAGAGGTCTATTTTTTTTGCTAGAGCTTTAGTTGAGGTTGATGCTTCTTTGGAGCTCATCGATGAAGTGCGATTTAGACTTCCTACAGGGAAGACTTTTGTGTAAAAGATTGAGTATGAAAATAGGCCTTCTTTTTGCACTCACTGCAAGATGATTGGGCACCGCTTCACTAATTGTAAAACTTTCACTGTGAATAAGTCTGCTCTCATCAAAGCCTCCCCCACCTTGGATCAACCACAAGTGGTTGATTCAACAATGCCCTCACATACCAATACAGCAGGCCCCTCTGATAATCCAAAGACTGTTCAGACTAATCTGTCTGTCCCTCCTCACAGAAAACATGTTCTGGTTGCAAATCATGTTCCTGACCTTCATAATTTTTCTGACCTCAAAGAAACAGGGAACACTGAGTTTGGTGATCCTATAGAAGAGGGGTTTGTTCAGGTGAAAACAAAACACCATAAAAAAGGTAAAAAAGTGCAACTCATAAAGACAACTCGTACTGAGGATATGCACGCCGATGTCCAAAGAGGAAAAAATCATAAAGTTGTAACTAGGGTCGGGGAGGCTTCCTCCCGTCCGAATCCATGATCATTGCCTCTTGGAACATCAGAGTCTTTAATTTGCCTCTGAAGTATCATGCGATGCAGAGCTTCCTTCGCTGCAAGGAAGTTAACGTCATGGTTGTGTTGTAAACTAAGTTGAATTAGGTTTCAGTTGAGGAAATCATGAGAAGAAAGTTTGGTGACTGGCACTTCACCCATAACTTCGCTTCTCATAATGCTGGTAGAATTCTTATCCTATGGAAGCAAGATAAGATCCATCTTTCTGTTTTGGAGTCAAATGCCTAATTGATTCACTGTGTTATTGATTGTAAAACCACTGCCAAGCGCTTTCAGGTTTTATTCATCTACGGTCTTCACTCCATTGTGGCAAGAAGATCTCTTTGGATAAATCTGAATAGTATCAATGCTAATATGAATTGCCCCTGGTTCCTCATTGGTGACTTCAACTCCATTTTGTCTCCCACCGACCGTTTCAGTGGAGCTGAGCCCAATGCTTATGAGTTGCAAGATTTTGTTGATTGTTGTTCTGACCTGGGGCTGGGGAGCATCAACTCTCATGGCCCCTTGTACATGTGGATTAATGGCAGGGTGTGGAGCAACCTGGACAGAGCTTTATGTAATCAGGTCTGGTTCAATTCCTTTAGAAATTCTTCTTGTGAAGTTATGGAGTTTATTTCTATTTCAGACCATACTCCTCTAGTTGTCACCACTGAGTTGGCAGTGCCTAGAGGTAATTCTCCATTTAAATTCAACAATGCTATTGTGGATCATCCAAATTTCTCAAGAATTGTTGCAGATGGCTGGAAGCAAAATATTCATGGTTGTAGCATGTTGAAGGTCTATAAGAAATTGAAAGCTCTTAAAGCTCCCTTGAAGAATCTTTTTAAGCAGGAGTTCAGCAACATCTCCAACCGAGTGGAGCTAGCTGAGGCTGAATATAACAGTGTGGTTAATTCTCTAAAGCAAAACCCTCAGGATCATTCCCTTCTTGCTTTGGCAAACCACACTAGAAGGCAGACCATTATGCTTAGAAAAGCGGAGTTTATGAAGTTTGCTCAGCTCATCAAAAATAGATATCTCCTGCAGGCTGATAAATGCTCCAAATTTTTTCATGCTTTAATCAAGCGCAACAGACACAACCGGTTTATTGCTACCATAAGGCTAGAGGATGGGCATAATACTTCCTCCCAAGATGAAATTGCCCTTGCTTTTGTGAATCACTTTAGGAATTTGTTTAGTGCTCATGAGCTAACCCAAACTCCTTCCATTTCGATTTGCAACAGGGGTCTAAAGGTTCCCACTGATTGCTTTGCTGCCTTACTTTGTCCTACTTCTAAGCAAGAGGTTTGGAACGTTATTTCTGTGATGGATAACAATAAAGCTCCAGGGCCAGATGGTTTCAATGCTTTATTCTTTAAGAAGGCTTGGAATATCATTGGTGATGATATCTTTGAGGCGGTTAATGAATTCTTTACAACTGGAAAATTTTTAAAGCAGATCAACCATGTTATTATTGCGCTTATTTCTAAGCATGATCAGGCCTCCCAGGTTAACCATTTTAGAGCCATATCTTGCTGTAATTTGTTATACAAGATTGTGTCTAAAATTCAGGCCAACCGCATAGCCCCAGTGCTTGAGACTATTATTGGGGAAACTCAAACTGCCTTCATTAAGAACAGAAAGATGATGGATAACATCTTCCTAGTTCAAGAGATTTTGCGTAAATATGCATGGAAAAGATCCTCTCCAAGATGCCTCTTGAAAATTGACTTGCATAAAGCTTATGATTCCATTTCCTGGGAATTCTTGGATTGGATGCTTAAGTCCATTGGCTTCCTAGCCCAGTTCTGTATTTGGATCATGGAATGTGTTTCTTCCACTTCCTTTAGTTTGGCAGTCAATGGATTCATTTATGGCCACTTCAAAGGGCAACAGGGTCTTAGACAAGGGGATCCTCTCTTCCCTTATTTGTTTGTGATTTGTTTGGAGTACTTTTCCAGAGATATGAGCAGCCTCAAGGATGATGCCAATTTTAAATTTCATCCCAACTGTGCAGGTATTCAGCTATCTCATTTGGCTTTTGCAGATGATATTATGCTTCTATGTAGAGGAGATGTCCCTTCTGTGTCAACTATGTTTGCCAAACTTCAGCACTTTTGTAGGGTTTCAAGGCTTTCATGAGTTTTCTCATATTCAGCAGCTTACTGGATTTAGCTTGGGTGGCTTCCCTTTTAGATACTTGGGTATTCTCCTTTTATTATCTAGATTGAATGTATGTCACTAGGCTCCCTTGCTTTCCAAGATTACTGGCCTGATTCAGGGATGAAGCAGAAAGTCTTTATCTTATGCAGGTAAGCTAGAGTTGATCAGAGAAGTTATTTAAGGAATTGGGAATTTCTGGATGGGGATTTTTCCTTTGTCTCAATTTGTCCTGGACCGGATCAACGCTTCGTGCCGTAATTTTCTATGGGGCAAAGCGGATATTGGCAAAAACAAGCCCATGGTTTCTTGGTTAGTAGTTTGTTCTCCGAAAAAAGAAGGGGATTTAGGCTTTTTTAATCTCAAGGACTGGAATCTTGCGCTTCTTTCCTGTATCCTATAGGACTTTCATTGTAAGAAAGATTCTCTATGGGTTCGGTGGGTTCACCATTACTATTTCAGAGGGAGCGATGTGTGGAATTACAATACTTCTTCATCAGATTCAGTTTTGATAAAGAAAATTATTCAAATAAGGGATTTTATTATCTCCAAAGAACTAAGTACGGAAGAGGCCAAAAAGAGAATTCAATCTTGGAGCACCAATGAACAATTACTTGTTGGCAAAGTCTATGAATACATTAGAGGTGTCAAGCCTACTATTAGTTGGTGTTCTGTTATATGGAACCTAGCAATCCCCCCTAAGATGTCTTTCATTCTATGGCTTGCTAAAAGGAACTGGCTGCTTACTCTTGACAAAGTTGCTTTTTTGAACAAGGGTTCCCTCTGCCCTTTATGTTCAATGAGGCTGAGTCAAATGCTCATTTGTTCTTTTCTTGCAGGAAATCTCTCCAAGTTTGGACTCACATTCGTGATTTGGCTCCTTTCCGCAGGTGTTTCACTTCTTTGCGGCGCATTACTGACTCTTTAATTAGGGGCAGATCCACATCAAGTGTTCAAGGAAAATTTCGTTGTCTAGTTATAACAATTACAGTCTACTGTTTCTGGCTGTCTAGGAACAAACTGATTTTTGAAGATTATCAATTTTTTGTAATAGAGGTTATTAGCAAGATTAAGTTTCTTATGTATAGACAAGCGCACATGTTACATTTGTTTTAATATCTTGATATAGGCTTTCTTGTATTAGGAAGGCTTTTGATTTTTTCTAGTTGTAGGATATGCCCCGTTTATTGTTGTATCATTTTGGATTTAATATAATTTATATTTTTCCAAAAAAAAAAGCCTTTTAGAGTAGTAACTCTATCAATTACAAATCCCTCCATCAAACTAGAATAAAAAGAGGTTGTCTATATATGTAGCCTCTACGAAATACATATGTTTTCATACTTACAAGACAAAAGTGGGAACCAACCAACTTTAGAATTTACAAGTAATCATCATCCCTATTTAACAGTAAAGTCAAGTTAAAAAGTTCCAAGTTCCAAATCCTTTACTCCTAAACCACGACAATATTTCGACTAACAAAGTTTCTTTCCAGATAATCCACACAATTTTAAGAGTCTTCTCCTCCCAAATAACTAAAAGGATCTTTGTAAATCTTTTATGGTATTCAAGACCACGTTTAGTATTTAAAGGAACGGTATTCTAATATAATGTAGAAAAGGATTGTTGATTTAAAAAATCATACTTATATTTGCATCTTTTTAAAAGGACAGTAAAGACTCAAATATGCAAGATATTAAACATAAATATTAGCAATACACTCTCTATTATTAACTAAAATTTATCAAAAATTATATAATTTTGTAAGACTTGATTTTTGTTTAATGAATTTTACTTAAGTATATGTTAAAAAAGTATATTAGATCATACATTGATACTAACACTCCTATATTAGATCCACGGCTCCGATCTACCAACTTCTTAAATCTGCATTGTTTACTATTTCTATCTTAGTGTTAATGTCTTTTAATATTTTTGCAGTACAAAAAAAATGTTTAAGACATTTTTTTTGTTTATCTTATACTTTATAAGACTTTAATATAGCAAAAAAGAAAGGAGAGAGAGAGAGTATCATATATAGGTAGCAAAATGGGTTATTCGGTCCAACATGGCCCGACCCCATGTGGTATGCGGGTTATAATACTCCGGGTTAAACAATATCATATTTAATTTGTGCTTAAAAATTAATTGAAATCCAAATTTTATAAAATTTTAATTTTTGTTGGCTTTCAACTGGTATTTTGCGGGCTTAGTCCGAATTTTGCCACTTCTAGTACCAGATGAGTTTTTCTTTGTTGATTTTCTCTTCTTCCTTCTGCATACAAAGTCCTAGAAAAAGACCGTTAGATATCGTATATGTATTCATATACTCGGGGACGGAGGGACAGTAGGGGATTAGGAGTGGGGGGCCTTGACTTCCCTGACTTTTTATTTTTAATTTTTTTATACATATTATATATAAAAATAATTATTTTTACTTAGGTGTTAAATAATAATAAAGTCTTATTTTTTTATAAAATATTTTATTCTCCTTTTATATTTTTGTGTGAAGATAATTGTTTTTATTTATATATCAATATTTTATCTTCTTATTGTATTTATTGTAAAGATAATATATTTATTTCTCTTCTTAAATAAAGTATTTGAATATTATTTATTTTTAATAATATGTTTATGTTATCATCTATTTTAAAGGCTATAAACAATTACATTTATAAGTCTTTCTTAATTATCCATCATTATTATATTGATTTGATTATAAATAATTTAAAAATAAAAATGTTATGAAGGAATCAAATTATATTGATGTAACTTTGATAATTATTATATTATTTTTATAACTTGATATAGAACATAATTTTTATTGATTCAACCATTTAATTATATCTATATTACCAAGATTATCTACGTTAAATTTTATTAAAATTAAACAATAACAAAAAAATAATCAAATGATATATATTTTAATATATTTTAAAATATTTATATTATGTTAATTTTAATCTATATAAACGAGATAACAAATAATTTGATCTATGTAAAAGAAACTTCCAATTCCAATATAAATTTTAAGAAAATATTTTTCAATATTGAAAGTTATAAAATGGTGTAATAGTTGTCAAAGTTACACCATTTCATCCCTCCTCAAATCTTATGTTCACATTTCTCATTGGAATAAATTTAATTACAAACATTATACAAGGGATTGATAATTTGAAGTTTGGAGATTTAGATAAATCATCGAATATTTTTTCTTTTCAATCATTTTATCGTTTATTGTTTTTATTTTCTCTTGTTATTTGTGAGACTTTATAGGGAGTATTAATTTTTATTATATATTGGTCATGGAATTTGTTTGATATGTACACGTAAAACTGATGACTAACATTTACCATCTTAACTATTAAAAAAGTACTTATTTTGTCTTCTGTTTTAATTGTTTTTTATTAATGTTTTGATAAATTATTAATATATAATTATACATTTTTAGGAACATATGAATATTTTATATTAAATTTGATGATTATATGATTTTTATAGTTGCCCCCTTAAACTTAAGGCTGCCTCCGTCCCTGCATATACTCCAACGGAAACAAAGGAAAATGAACTCCCATCCAAATCGTAATTAATTAAACGTAAATTGATCAAAAAACGGAATGTCGTCACACATCTTTATCGATGTTTATTACTTCCATACAATAATTGACATTCCAAGAACTTACGCTAGGTCTATAATGTTTTTGCTGGCTACAAATAAACAAGTTATTCACCATCTAATGCAAGCAACAACTTCTGTCAAAAAAATAAAAAATGCAAGCAACACCTACGACCTCATAAATTATAAGTTGTCTCTCTCTCTCTCTGTTTTTAATTTTTTTTGAGACAATAAGTTGTCTCTCTTTCCCAGTAAGGAGTTTTATTTGTTTATTAGTGAAGATTTATGTTAGTCAACTTCACTTTTTGAACGGATTTAATTATTTACAGTGTGTTTAATTTCTCAATGGTTCAATCAATTATTTTTTTTTTTGGAAAAATGTAAATTATATTAAATTTAAAATGATACAATAATAAACAGGACATACCCCGCAACTAGAGAACATCAAAAGTTTCTCTAATACAATAAGGCTATATCAAGATGTTAAAACAAATGCAACAGGTACGCTTGTCTATACATAAAAAAACACTCGTAACTAGAGAACATCAAAAGTCTCTCTAATACAATAAGGCTTATATCAAGATGTTAAAACAAATGCAACAGATACATTTGTCTATACATAAGAAACTTAATCTTGCTAATAATCTCTATTAGAGACAATTGATAATCTTCAAACGCAATTTTCTTGAACACCTGATGTGCATCAGTCCCTAATTAAACAGTAAAGAAATAAAACGCTTGCGAAAAGAAGTCAAATTATATATATTATATATTATATTATATTATATTATATATATATATATATATATATATATATATATATATATATGTGACTACTTTCATAAAAAAGAAAATAAACACGACTTATATATTACTTATATATAAGTAATTAATAATTTGATCTTCTTAAAGATTTATAAAAGGTGATTAGTTAAATTTTTTTATCGAGATTAGTTGTAACTAAAATTGATATAATAAGTGATAATTTGTAATTAGATTAATAAGATATAGATCTTTTATGCATCAACTATTTCCTTTAAAAAAAATGTTTACAGTAAATAAGTGATATATGCATGTACATAATTAATCCCATTTGCTTATGTAAATAAATAAATAATCCCAGTCGCTTTTTATTATTTGATTTATGCTAAGTTGCTACGGATCTGCAATCTGCATAATGATAATCTTGCTATGACGCCAATCACAATCAGAATGATGCACATATCTATATGATGTCACACAGCTAACTTCAAATTATTATTATTCTTGATTCTCGATGTTCTTCATACATATATGCGTTAGAAATCCATGTGAGGAACATTATAACGCCATGAAGGTAAACGAAGAAACATAAATATTAAGAACGACGTTCTGCGCCGTCCAACTGGGACCTACCTAATCTGTGGTAATAGCATAAATTTTATTTTATTTTTTCAAATAAAAAATTGAGCACCGACAGTGCAGGTAAGTCCAATATTAGAAGCTAAGAAACGGAGAAAATTGTGTGGCAGAACCACGTTGAAATTAAGGACCGTATAAGTAGCATCCGTTAATTGACTTTCTCTGCGTGTTGATAAATGTTACTTTTGTTAATGATGATTACTGTTGATAATAACGAAAAGCCAATCTGAAGCTGAACGACGTTGCAAATTTAACTAGGGGAAAGGATCTTTAAACATTCGAAACCAATTGAAACCTTGAGAAAGATTGAAAAAAGTGAAAAATATTGATATGATAGAAAATGAGATGTGATAGGAAGAAAGAAATAAAAAAAAATTATAATTATTGATGAGATTAAAAGTTAGCGGACACAATTTCGATTAAAGTGATCAAATTATGTGTCTTAAATTAAAAAAGTTAAATGAGGCATTTAATTGGCTATGCAAATGACATAATATGCCTTTAATTTAGAAGGAAAAAAAATCATATTATTGGTAGTAAAATTATTTTTTTGTGTTGTGATAAATTGGGAAATTAGTGAACTATTAAATTCATTTTTTGTTTTGCTTACTTAGCTAATAGTTTCAAGTCAAATATTTGATTTCTTTTATACTCTCTTTTATTTTAACCAAACAACCTTTTCATGCTCTTTCAACTTCCTTTCATGGCTTACACTTTCATTCTTTTTCATATTTCTTTATAGAACACAGATTTATCTATCTTGTCATTCATAAAATCATGTCATCAATCAATAATGCACAATTGTGATACATGGAGGACTCAACTTGTATTTTAAGGTTTAAAATCACATAATTGTGATACTTAAATAATAAAAAATGCAATTAAGTCAATTATATTTATAATATTTCAAAAATATACTTTTTAAGAATTAAAAAAGAATTCACCTCAACACCATTATGTTGGAAAAATATATATTTAAGAGTGTTAATCAGATCATATTAATCTGATGAACTCAATATTCCAAACAAAAAAAATAATAATTTGGTTTGAATGATTTGATTAATTAGTTCAGTTTGGTTCAACATGTGAATAACCTTTCAGTAGTAAAAATGAAATTAGAGAAAACTTGTTAAAAAAAATACTCCAGCAAAATTTGGGCACAAATATCAAGGAAGGAACTGAGCCACCAGTAAAATTTCAAAGGAAGTTGCCAATGTACACGTGGTGGCGTGGTGTAGCCAACACGGCACTAACGGATAGATAGATAGATTTAGATTGCGTTCATGCACTTGCACTGACATTTAGAATGATGTTACTCCCATCCCTGATCCCTAGGTTCTCTATTCTTTACTTTACACGGTGACAGTTTCAACGTAAAAGGTCCTACAACTACAAGTGCTTCTTCGAAACTCTCAAATTCCCAAGCTCACCAACTTTCCCAAACTTTAGCATTTTTTTTTATCACTTTGCCTATACGGATTTCATAAACTTTTTTTTAAAAAAAAATGTAAGAGGCCCACTCCATTTAAAAAACATTTCTTGAAATAATTACTTATTTAGAAAGTTACTACTTCCATTTATCATTTTTTTCACTATATTGTTAGTGCAAAATAGTGCTATCTCTCTTCTTATTTATAGGATTTAACTTTTTAAATTTTTTTTATTTTTTTATATAAGATTTAATCCATACTATCTTATGTATTAATTATTTTTAGATTAAAAATACTCTTAATTAAATAAGAGAAATTATATTAACACACATTTTAAAGAGAGAGAAATATTAATGATAATGGTATTTTTTAAAAAGTATATAAATTAAGGATAAATTTATTGTTATCAATTAAATTAACTACTTTTCTTAATTTTGATGAATTAGATAATTGGATCTTATAAATAAGAACGATGATATTACTAATGGAATCTTTAGTAATTTCTAATCATATTTTTTTCCAAGTCTTCAACATGAAATCTTATTTATGCATTTTGAGTCATGTTCCACTTGGATGAACCACATGTTGATATTTTGCTTATCATTTAAAACAATGCACACATTTTAATAGAATAATAAATTATACTAGTTCTTATGATAAAATAATCTTATTTAATAAAAATATTCTTATTCCACGAATGATTAAATATAATGTACAATTGTAATTATAGGAGTGCCAAAATGGGTTGGACTCGTCGAGCCAACCCTTCCTGGCCCTTTTTCATTTTTCAATTTGGATTGAGGTTTTCAACTCACCAATCCACTTTAACCTGTCTAGTTTTGGTCCACCAATAAACAAATTAAGGGAAAGCGGGGAGGGCCAACCCGTCAATCCAATTTTACTAAAAAAATTAATATTTATTTTGATATTATATATATTGTTAATTTTTATTTATTTTTTTATCTAAATAAATTATCGTTCAAAATTTAATGTAATACATTCAATTTTTTAATAAGTATTTATTATGTAATATTTTTAAAACAAAAAATTAATTAAGATTATTTATTTACTTTTTCTAAATATTTTGATTTTTGACAAACAAATCAAACATAAATGAGACAAACTTGAATTCTCAAGCTATATTTTCTTATGTGATATGGAACGGGACAATCCAACCCATTTTGGCGGGTCAATGATTATACATATATTAGTGCATTTTTTTTTAAATTATTGAAAAAAAGGACAATAATGTTTTTTTAATATTATAAGGTGACAAATAATTTGAAATAAATTAAATAAACATTTGAAAATATAACAGATGAAGTATATACTAACACTTTAAGCACATATATATTAGAGATTAGTGGAACGGGATCAATGAACAAATGAGAAGTAAGAATGCAACAATATGTTGAATTATTAAATTAAACAAAATTAAATAACGAAAACAATTAAGTGTACCAGAAATTAAAACGAAAGCAACATTAAAAAGAAACAGAGACGACGTCAGAGTCGAACAGAATTTGTGAGGGGAGAGAAGAGAAGAAACTGAAGCGACATCAAAGCTACACAGGACCAGTTAAGAGGGATAAGAGAAATAGAAAGAAAACTTGAAATTTATTAAAATTAAAAGAAAAGCTTACAAAGAGTGTTTCAGAGCAGGGTTTTCTCTCTTTCTAAACCTGAAAACTGTGTCTGAAAGGGTGTCTTACAATGGTTTTGAGGACTCCTTGAATAGACTTAAATTTAACTGTAGCTATAGTGTCGGTTATGTGACTGGAACTATTTAAACAGAAACGGTAATTTGAAATTAATCATCATTTAAAGAAATACCAAAACAGTCATCCTCGTTTTGGTAAAAAGGATCATCATCTTCTGAAGAATTAGTGTCTTCTTTCTTTGAGGAAGAACCTTCTTCTTCATGTTGCTGGAGTAACTACAAAACTTCTTTCAAGTTTTTAGTCAAATTTTCTTTGGAGCTGGAGCTTGCCAGGAAGGCAGCTAATTGAGACTTCTAGTTGAGGAATAAATAAGTCTTAAGATCAGCTGCTTTTAATAACTCCGGGTGTGATTTAAACCAAAGTTTAACCTAGTCTGGTTCAGTTTTGGATGAGTCAAATTGATTCCACCACTTCACAAAAGCATATCGTTGTAGTGATGGGAATTGCTTGTTGCCTTCAGTCTTACTATACCTGTATTGCCAAGAGAAAATCCAGGATAAAGCAAAACTGGAAAAATATTTTAAGTCCGCTGGAATTTGTGATTCTTGAGAGTTATACATTTTGTTGAATGAGGCAAATCCCTGTTGAACTTGCTTAGGAAAAATCTCAGGTATTGGTCCAAAAAAGTCCCACCATTGGAGAAACCAATTTTGAAAGTTATAGACCGTGTTGGTCTTGAAGTAGATGAGCCAAGAATGTTTGAATTTACTATTCTGATGCCAAAATACTTTGTTCCAGGCATCTATGTAATCCCAATATGTATATCCTCTTGGATCAAAAGGAACTGAGAATTTTTTAACCTCATTAAGATTTTGACCAAAGTGTCTTGGTTGTAAAACCTTTAAGATCTGTATTGTAGAATGGGTATTAAGTGATTGGTCATTCGGATCTTTGAAGTGCTTAATAGACATTGAGTTTGTATCTATTAGGATGAACTTATAAAATGTTCTTGTCTTGTTGATTGCTGTTGGTTTGAAGTGGAATCTTGGAGGAAACACCTTAGCCGTGGCTTTGAAAGGATTTTTATCCCAAAATTTTGGTTCCATCTGCAAAACAGTTGAAAATTTGTTTTTGTAAATGTAATTATTAGTTTGTTTTGGGTTCGGTGTTGTTTTTTGGGATAGGGTCTGTTTTCCTTTGGGGAGATTTGAAATTGTTTTGGATTCTTTGGTTTTTTGAATCAAAGTTTGTAAATCAATTTCAAGATCATCATCAGATTCTGAGGCAATATTTGCCCAAATTTTCTTTGAGAGTTTGGTAAGGTCTATATCTTGTAAGGCTAAAAGTGTTTGTATCGGAAAGACATAGTCAGCCTTTGTTTGTTTTGATGTTGGGTTTTTTTGGTGGTTCTTGAGTGAATGACTTAGTTTTAATTGAGACTATTTGGGTTGATGACCCTTCTGTTTTTTGTTTTTGGATGGATGACCCAGTCTGGGTTGGTGACCCTGATTTTGAAGGAGAACTCTTTTTTATGGTTGGCTCTGGTAGAGCCAATTTGAATCCTTTTCTAGTGCTCCTTCCTCCCCGAAGGGAGGTGCCCGATGCCTTAGGTGGCATGAGAATTTTTCTGTAAGAATTCACGTGTAAGATAGTCAGGTAGAGAGTTTGAAGTGCCCTTGATATATTTTATCTCGAAATCAAAAACACTTAAAATTGCTTGTCATCTTGCAAAAATTTGCTTTGAGACAAGATTTTTAACATCTTTTTGTAAAATATCCTTAGCTGATTTACAATCAATCCAGATGAAAAACTTTTGATTTAATAAATCGGATTGGAATTTGGAGATGCACAAAACAATTGCTAAGACTTATTTTTTAACAGTTGAATATTTTAATTGTATAGAATCCAATGTTTTGATGTATATGCAATGACATGTTCTTGGGTATGGACTCTTTGTTTGAGAATACCACCGTAACCAATGTCGGATGCATATGTTTTAATGATTTTGAATGCTTGTGGAACCGGGAGATACAAACATTTAATGGACTGAACTTTAAGTTTAATGTCTTTGACAATTTGAGTATGAATATCAGACCAAGGAGGAGGATTTTTCTTCAACCTATCATGTAATGGTTTGACAATGTTGTTTAAATAAGGTACAAATTCTCCTACATAATTTAGACAACTAAGAAATCTTTGTAACTGAATTTTGTCTAAGATTTGGTTGGGGAATTTGTTGGCGAATTCTATTGACCTATCTATTGGTATGATTGTACCTTAGTGTATGTTGTGACCAAGGAATCAGATTTTTGTTTGAAAAAGGTTGATTTTTGATTTGGAGACTGCAAGACCATTCTGCTTGATAATGTGGATAAAAGTCTGTAGATGCTTAAAGTGCTGGTTTATGTAAATAATCATCTATGTAAACAATGACGAATTTTGAATAAGGATTAAAAATATCATTCATGATTTTTTGGAATTCTGAAGGGACATTCTTCAGACCGAATGACATAACATTCCATTCATATTGCCCGAAATGTACTATGAAGACGATTTTATACCTATTAGATTCTTGTATTTGGATTTGCCAGAATCCTGATTTCATATCAAACTTAGAAAATATCCTTGCAGAATTTAGTCTATTGAGTAAATCTTATTTGTTTAGAATAATATATATATATATATATATATATACTAACACTCCTTGGAAAAAAATAAAGCACACGAGTCAACAGATAAATCAGAAACTTTACCTAACTGTTTTGGCCTTTTTTAAGCCCTATCCAAAAAGTAAAATAAAAAAATTTACCCAAATGTATTCAAAGCAGGATCAAAGAACAAATTTGGACGGCAGAAAATGGTTTCCTCATAGTTTGTCATGATTTCTAATTGTCATCGGGTGAAGGAATCTGGCTTTTCATTAGACTTGTTTGCCAAGTTGCACGCATGGACATCTATAAAAGTACACGGAAATATATATCGTTTGAAAATACTTTAATAGCAATAAGACAACTAGTTTCTAGTTATAAGATTTCAACAAAATTTCAAAAAAATTGTAAACAATAAAAAATTAAAAAGATATAAAATTTAAGGACAGTAAAAGAAGAAAAAAGTAGTCTAATTAATGAACACAAAATTAATTGACTTGAACTTGACTTACAACTATTGTCTACACATAAAATAAGTACTGAATATGTATATTCATATAGTATACATTTGCACATGATGTGATGTGAAAAGAGACAAAAATAGAAAAGCCGAAAAGAACAGCGTTAGGCAGCTACAGGGCTGCATTGAAGTTGATGGCATGGGTGACGAGAAATTCTCTAACCAAAGAAAAGTCCAAACTTTTAAAAAGTGGAATAGAAAGCAACGAGTAGAGAGGATAATGAAAGAAAATAGACCGTGGTTTCTTTTCATTTTGCATCTTTTATATTCGTCCAAACGCCAATGATTTTTAATTAGACTAATCATGTATAGCAAATGGGTTAAACTATTCATCCCTATAGATAAGTTTTAATTTCTATATAAAAAATTATAAATTATAGTTTCTACACAATTTCTTGCCATGATTCATCATCGTATAACTATACAATCAGATTTTTTAATATAAATTTGAGAAAACACATGAATCAACTAGGGAAGGATTATTCTAACCAGTCAGTTTATCCGTACGATACACGAGTTTTTTCTTTTTTAATATAATTTATATGTAATAGCAATTAAATTGAAAACATAAGTTTATAATCAATTTAAAATCTAATTTACTAAATATTAATTCAATCAGTATATTCATTAATTTAAGAATTAAAAATGTTTGATGCAAAAAAGTTTTAATGATTTTATTATCAATGTTGTTACCTAAAATAAACCAAATTAAATTAACATAACTAATGGTTGGTTTTTATTATTTTTTATTAGCAAAACATAATAATCCCCCTTATCCAACTTCAAAAAATACTTATATTAGCAACACTTTATCTTAACTAATCACGACCACATTTTTTTTTGTCACATACTTCGCATGCCAACCCTTTTCATAGCAAGTCTCTATAATGTCTCTTTCATATTTGAGAAGGACATACAAGGAGAAGAGAAATTAAAAGGAAAAAACAGAGATTCAGAAGAGGGGTTTGAAAGGATTTGAGAACATGAACAGTAAAAATTGAGGTTTGAGAGGATTAAAAAATGAAGTTTGCAAGTGTGAGATTTGAGAGCATAAACTTTGGTGGTAAATAATATGTGAGAAAGAGAAAAAGAGACCGAAAATGACATAAATTCTGAGGTAAATATAAATTTCGAAATTCACAAAAATTGAATTTTTGTTCATTTGATATGGGAGAAGACTTAAATATAAAAGGAAAATCTATAAAAAAAATGTAAAAATTACGAAGAAAATTAAATAACTATTGTTTTACTCTATTCAATTACTTTTTTCTATTTTATTTTGAAGTTATTTTCAAACGTACCAAATCCCTTGCAATCTCATACATTACTACAATAAATTCGGGCTTTTTTTATCAAACGAGGGTAAAATTTTATGTAATTTTTTGATTAGGGATAAGTAATAACAGGTGTTACTAAGTTAGAAGTTGTAACACTTGTTACGACTTCCTTTTTTTTTTTAAACTTAAGTCGTAAAATTATTTACGACTTCAGTTAATTTTTTTTTACAATTTTAAAGTTGTAAAGATTTTTTTTTGTTTTACGACTTTAAAATCGTAAAACCTTTTTTTTATGGTTTACGACTTTGAAGTCGTAAACCTTTTTTTTAATGTTTAAGTTTTTTTTTTCAAATTTAAAATTTTTTACGTTTTTTTCTTTTTTTTAATTTTTTTTATAAAATTATTTAAATGAATAATAAATAATATTAAGTTGACTTATTGTTAGTATATTTGTCGATGATTTTATTTGATATATTATTAATTTCTTTTAATGTTTTATTATTTAAAACATGTTATATATTTTTAATATTGTTTTATTTAAATGTTTTTGTTTATTTAAAATTTAGATAATCTATTATTAAAAATACATAAAAAAAATTAAAAACAACATAATTAATACATTAATATAAAATACACAATACAAATAAAATAAAAACATAAAAGTACAAACTATATTAGTCATGCACGTGAAAGAAAAATATAAAAAATACAAGCTATATAAAGCGTACTAACTGTCCATATAAACAAGTGCATGATTAATATAACCTGTACTTTTTATGTTTTTCTTTCATTTATATTGTGTGTTTTATATTAATATATTAATTATGTTGTTTTTAATTTTTTTATGTATTTTTATTAATAAATTATCTAAGTTTTAAATGAAAAATATTTAAATAAAACAATATTAAAAATATATAACGTGTTTTAAATAATAAAATATTAAAATAAATTAATAACATATCAAATAAAATCATAAACATTATACTAATAATAAGTCAATTTAATATTATTTATTATAAATTTAAATAATTTGATAATTTAAAAAAAAATATAAAAGAAATTATAATTTTGAATAAAAAATTAACTTAAACATATAAAAAAAAACAAGTATACGACTTCAAAGTCTTAAGCCATAAAAAATTAGTTTACGACTCTAAAGTCATAAAACAAAAAATTTCTTTTTACGACTTTAAAATCGTAAAAAAAATTTAATTGAAGTCGTAAATAATATTACAACTTCAGTTAAAAAAAAAAAAAAGTCATAATAAGTTTTATGACTTCTAACTCAGAAGTCGTAACAACTGTTACGACTGAACATACCCCAATTGGAAAATCATGTAAAATTTTACCCCCTTTTAGTAAAAAAAAACCATAAATTCACTAATTAGCGATGGATTTTAGTGAGGGAAACGTTTTGTCACTAATCCCTTAGGAACTTGCGCCAGATTTGCAACAAATTTGGTTCCCTCCCTATACTCTCATAAATTAGCGACAACTTGATGAAGACAAACATTTCCTCACTATTCCCTCGTAAATATAATAAATTATTTAGCAAGGGACTTATTCCGTCCTAGATCTCTCACCAACAAAGAAAAAGTTGTTGTAAATACAAAATTTAACATTAACAAGGGATTATTTCTCTTGTGTTTCCCTCACAAATTTGCGACAGATGTATCCCTTGCTAATATCTCGCAAACTAGGTTGTTAACTTAGAGTTACAGTTAGCAAGGGTATATGTTATCACTAATC
This sequence comes from Glycine max, assembly GCF_000004515.6. Taxonomy (NCBI): domain Eukaryota; kingdom Viridiplantae; phylum Streptophyta; class Magnoliopsida; order Fabales; family Fabaceae; genus Glycine; species Glycine max. The sequence continues at coordinate 39,452,410 of NC_016089.4, read as the reverse complement.
TGTCACAAATTTGCAACAAATACTTTACCTTGCAAAGCGCAAAAAAAGTATTCTAACTTAGCAGAGGATAGTTTCCCTCCAATTCGTCACTACTTAATGTAAATCTACTATCGATCTAATAAAACAATGTAAAATGAAAATTACCTCAATAGCCTCCTTTATTTACTAACAACCGTATGAGATGGGCTAATGTAATCTCCTTACAGGAACTTCCTAGTTGCACCCCCTTTCAATAAGTACACTTCAATCTTCCTTTTTGAATCTTAAATACCCATTATATCATTTTTTTTCCACCTTAATCTACATAATGCACAATGGAAATTACCTCAATAGCTTCCTTTATTTACTCACAGCTATCTAAGATGGGTTAATTTAGTCCTTTTACATGAACTTACTAATTGCAGTCCCCTTTTTTATAAGTACACCACAATCTTTCTTTTCAGATCTTAATTATCCATTACATCCTTTTTTTCCTTTATCTATAATGTACAATGAAAATTACCTCAATAGCCTCCTTAATTTACTGGCTGACAGCTGTCTAAGACAAGTTAATTTAGTCTTCTTACAAGAATTTGTTAATTGCACCTCCCTTTTTTTTATAAGTACACTTAAATATTCCTTTTTAAATTTAAATACATATTATATCCTTTTTTCCTTAAAGGAGTACACCCTTGGGAAACCATTTTCCTTTCCAAAAATATCTCTGACTCAATGGGTTAGGAGACATCGATCTATGAACCCAGGACGAAAAAAATTATGGGTCACAAAATTCTTTCTTCAAGTATTTAACACATTTGCATATTAAATACTGAACAACATTTATTTTATCTATTATCTATATAATAAAACTGTATAAATTATCCCTCTTGATTTTTTGACACCTGTCAATAAAGAGAACTTATTTTAAACTTTTTTTTCTTCTTCCCTTCTTTCATCTCCCTCACACGTTCTCTCTTTTTTATTTTTTCCCTTTTTTCTTCTTTCTCTCTCACACACACCCTCTTTCCTTTTTTTTTCTTTTTTCTTTTCTTTTATTATTTTTTTACAATATTTTTAAAAAAATATGTTTTCTTTCCTTTTCCTTTTTATTTATCGGCAAAATTAATATTAAATGATACAATTTTGACCGAATGTTTAATAAATTTGTATACAAAGTTTTATTAATTGTTTAGTTTTGTCCCATATGTTCTATTGTTTATTGTTAAATAAATAGTTTTGTACATAAGTCATATTAGAAAAGATATAGGAATGAACATGATCTGTGCGAATGCACGATCAACTGATTAGAATAACTTTATATAAAAAATAACAATTTTATTATTTATCCTACTCATTTTTCTTAAAATGTTTTTATTTTATTTTTGTTATATCATTTATTTTTGTATATTTTATATTCTACATTTTATTTTATTCTTTAACATTTTTAATATTAAATAATTTATGTTTATCAAAACAATAACAGTTAGTTAATATATTTATCATAAAGTAATAGTTTGATTCTCTATTATAGAATCTATTTGTGAAACATATATTTTGGAAGAACTTTCCTTTTCAAGTACAACATGCATCTCTCAAAAAGATACACCTACCTGGTCCTCCAACCATAGCCTCACAAAGGAGATGTACAACTAAATGTTCTATCGAGTCAAAGAATGCTAGCGGAAAAATCTTTTCTAGCTTGCAAATTGTTTCAACAATAGAATGCCTAACATTCTTCATGATAGAAGCATGTATGGTAGTTGCACAAATCTTTTTGAAGAACACGTTGAGTTTTGTTAATACTCCCCATATAGGCCTTGACAACATATCACGGAAAGCCAAAGGAATTAGTCTTTGCATAAAAAACATGACAATCATGACTTTTCATTCCATATAACTTCCCTTCATCTATATTAATTCATGCAACGTGATATGTTGGATGCATATCCTTCTAGAAACTTTAATTGTTTATTCCACTCGCACACCCCATCGTTTTTTACTAGGATTCAAGACATATGTTGCCTTTGGTTTTTTAAACTTCTTATTCTTAACTATCAACTCTAAGTGTTTACATATCACCTTCAAATCTTCTCTTGCCTTTGCATTGTCTTGTCCTTTATGTACATGACAATGTTGAAGATGTTATCAAACACATTTTTTTCAACATGCATAACATCCAAATTATGTCGGATTAGATTAGTGGACCGATAAGACAATTCCCAAAATATGATCTTTTTAACCCAATTGTGGGTTGTACCATGGCCAAGTTGCTTTTGTTTGCATGATTTCAACCCTAAAGTGATTTCATTAAGTTGATTCACTTGACTTAAGACATCTGTCCTACTTAAATGTTGTGGAGGCAAAGAATTTTCCATTGTTGACTTCTTAAAAGAGTACCAATCACAACAAAATGGATGACCAATAGGCAAAAATCGACGATGGCAATCAAACCAACAAGGTTTCCTACCTTTTTTCAGTCCAAATGATTTGTTATCCCCCATACAATAGGAACAAGCAAAAATCCCATGAGTGCTCCATCCAGACAACATTCCATAAGCTGGAAAATCACTTATTGTCCACAACAATGCTACTTTCACAAAGAAATTTTGCCTCTTCTATGCATCAAAAGTGTTAACCCCATCCTCCTATGAGATTTTTAACTCATCAATTAAAGGCCTAAGATAGACATCTAAACTTTTACTAGGTGACTTTGGTCCAAGAATCACAAGAGTAAGGAATATGTATTCCTTTTTCATACACATACTTGAGGGAAGATTGTATGGTGTGAGAAAAACTGGCTAACAAGAGTATGAGGTACCTGAATTACCAAATGGATTAAAGCCATTTGTGCAAAGTCCAAGTCTAACATTCTGCAAATCTTGTGCAAATGTTGGATGTGTATGGTCAAATTGTTTCCAAGCCTCACCATCAACTGGATGTGTCATTACTGATTCATAATGCCACATTCCATCCACATGTCAATGCATATATTTGGAAGTATTTTTAGACATAAACAGGTGTTGGAGTCTTGGAATAATGGAGAAATATCTCAATGCTAAGCAAGCCACATCCTTACTTGTAGAATTGCTACCCTTTGGTTTAAACATGGGCTTTCACATACTAAGTAAATATTATTGTCAATATTCTCCTTGTAATACAACATGCAATGATTAGGACATGTATCAATCTTCTCATATCCTAATCCTAATTCATTAACCATTCTCTTCGATCTATAAACGTTTTCAAGCAACCTTTTAGACTCTGAAAGCATGCTTTTGATTATGGAAATCATTCAATCATAACAACTCACACTCATGTTAAACTCAAACTTCAAGTTTAGGAGTTGTGTTACTCCTGACAATTTCATATGCTTCTTGCAACCATCCCATAAAGGTTCATCAACATCACTTAATAAGTTATAGAACTTAGACGTCGACGGATTTGGATCCTCTTCAATCTCTTCCGCTTTTGGATTTAATACATCATAAGCAACATCCATAACTATATCCACATATGGATTTCTATGCTCCTTAACATGATCTGGAACAACAGACGTTGATGCACTATCCCTCTATATTTCTTAACCATGAAGGGTCCAATTTATGTAACCATCCACAAATTTGTGGTCATACAAATGTTTTTCCACCCAAAATGACTTCTCCCTATAACGGTTCCTACATTTGGCACATGGACAAGGAATGCGCCCTGATGCATCAACAATTGTTGGGTCTCTTGCAACAACTTGAATGAAGCCATCAATTCCATTTTTGAATTCTTTAGTTACCAAACCGAAACGATTCTTTCTTTGTAACATCCAACATCGGTTAGGTCTCATGACTCTTATAGTTTATTTAACACATTAAATTAACCATGCTTTGACAACATATAGCTCAAATAAAGGAGAAGGGAGTCAGAATAGGCATATGATGATTGTAGGCATGGACAAATTGACCTCTCTGTAAACAAGAGAGATAGTGTTCTAGGGTAATAATACTTCGTTTTGTTATTGTGAAATATGATACCAAAGAACTTTTTTTAATTTTATTTTTTAAATATTCATGGATATCCGTGGGTATATGCAAATATTGTCTACACGGGTACCCACGAGTTCACGGGGCGGGTAGCGAGTAGGTACTACCCGCACCCGCTCACACATGTTTCCATCCCTATATCAAATTAATGATTCAACCATGAAGTAATAATGTCCAAACCATGAAAATTACAACTTAAAATAAGCACTTTTTTTTAATAGAAATAAGCTGATAGGATTAGTTTTTCAAAATAAGTAGAAAATAGTTTAGGCAAACACTTTGAAAAAACAAAAGAGTGCTTATTTTTTTTTTAAAAAATAAGCATCCTTTTTAACAAATAAGTTTAAACAAACTGACCCATAATATATGCAAATTGTTAATCAAGCAAGACAACAATGAATAAGAAAAAAATGAATCAATTTGATTGCTAAATTTTTAAAATGTCCAATTTGATCGTCAAATTTTTAAAAAATAAATCAATTTGGTCCTCAAGTTCTTAAAAATTCTTGGACCAAATTGATTCATTTTATAAGAACTTGACGACCAAATTGAACCTTTTAAAAATTTGAGGATCAAATTGATTTATTTTTTAAAACTTGAGGATGAAATTGAAGTATTTAAAATAATTTAGAGACCAAATTGATAAGCCAACAAATTAATCAACAACTACAAATTACCAAGAAAAGTCTTTAGTCCAAAGCTTAAGATGTAGATAATCCAATTAAGACTAGTGACCCTCGCCAAAAATGGCAATCATTATTATCACAGCATAAACAAAGATGAAGGAAATATTATGCCAAAGTAAAATGGGTTTATTATCTTTTTATCCTTAAACTTTGTTTTAGTCCCTTTACTATGAGGAACTAAAAATAAGGATGAAATATAAGTTATGTATTGTTTGTTGTGCCGCTGCACAGTGTTCATACAAACTCAAGCAAGACATAATAATTGATTGCCAAAGCAAAACACAGACTGATAAGTATCTCAACATTTAATTAATTTAGGGGGGTATAGTTTACATTGTATATGGGCGTATCAAAACCAGCACTAACGAGATCCATCAAATGAAGAGATCATAAAAATTAGCCACACTAGCAATGCAAACAATTTTATTATTAGAAAATCATATAAAATAAATTTCATTGCTCGTGGATTTCAATTAGTGTCAAGTAAGATCTGTTAGCACTTTGCATCCCTAATGTTTAAATTTATCCGAGTGAAAATATAAAATATAGGAAATCAGGTTAATTAAATAGTTCAATCAGAGCAACGCGATCGTTTCTTAATACCTGCAGTTTTTTAAGGTTAAGAATTCCTCCATAACATATTGTACCAAAAAAAAAACTGTAAAGACATTTTTTTTGTCAGCAAATATATATATATATATATATATATATATATATATATATATATATATATATATATATATATATATATTAAAATAGATGGTACCAGAAGTACAAAAAATACAAAATGCAAGCCTAGAATATAGGAATTGGTTACCAAGCATTAACTCTCACACGTTAGTAAATACTAGGCAACCAAATCTGAACCAATCTGGGCAATAAATAATATCCTTGCCTACCACAAATTCAATGTTTACAATAAAAGCATTCCAAATAAAAGCTTTGTATTTAATAGCTTCTAACTCACCCTGCTGTCACGCTTTTGTCTAAGAGCAATATATATGTGCTCTTTCCTTTAGTGTTATAAATGTTGTTAAGTATTTGTACTGTAGTGTAAATGTCTGCATTTTTAATTGATATGCTTTCAATGGTTGTTCTTTAGTGGACTATGCAGTATGCTGATTTGTATTCTTCATTTACTAGAAGGTATCTATGCATTATTAGAGAATTTTCCTTCTTCATTTCAGGCCACTATCATGTAATTATTGTCTTTATTTTCAGAATCTGGCAGTTTGTTGTTGTCTTTAAATTTTTTTATAGCTTTTCACTTTTAGTTTAGAACTGATATCACTTATCTGCAGCATGGAATTGGCCATGTAGACCACCAATTTCTCAGCCATCATAGTGGCATGATGCATGGTTCTGCTATGAAGAATCCATCACAAATTCCCCGTTCCATTTATGGGACTAAGGATGGAAACTTTTGTGAGGTATTATGTTTTTTTTTATTCATTACTTATAAATATAATAATGGCTCTGGATAATTGAAGTTTATAGTGTGAACACCATATACATAAAGAGTAAAGACTGAATTACTATTATTCCCTTTCCTGCATCACGGTCTTGCTACTCAGTCAGTTCTGCAAATGCATTTTTTTTTAGTGAAAGTATGGGGCCGAGGCCCAAAACAATAGAGAAACTACATGGAGACTAATCTATTGCCAGGGGTCCCATTACAATCATGTGTCAGAAGACAGTAAGAACACTAGGTCGATCATTGCAGATTTTAATCCTTTTGCCTGAATCTGCCATGAGCAAGAACAATAGACTATCTGCAGATTTGCTTGCTTCTCTATAGTTATGCATGATATCAACTAGCCTATCCCTCTTCAAAAGCTCCTTAATCCTATATAATCTGGGAAGTGGAAGGATTTCTAGTAACATTACCCTTGATCATATTAGCAAAGCAACTGGCAAAGGCCTGCTTTAATCTTCATAAGTCTATGCTTTCTTCTAAAGGCTTCTATTTCATTAAGTTAGGTTATAGATACAGAACAAATTGATAATATTACAGCAACGTGCAGTCATGATCTAATATTGTGAAAATTTAATACATCAAGCACTCAGGTACACACACACATGCTCATTTAGGCTGACATCACAGCCACCCATTTGAACTTATAAACAAATAAACAGATATGATATAGAAGATAGACCTATTGGATCACACAAAACATTTTCATATTGTTGCTTTTTCTCGCCCTTACTACAGAATGTAAAATTTGACATGAAACATGAAAGGCTAAGAAAGTTTCATGCTGAGTTTCTAGTCCATATGAGTTTTCATTTTTGAAAAGTAACTTGCATCAAGTTTTTGACATAGGCCAATTACAACCCATTGAAAATAACTGAGACGAACAGAATAATTTGCTCCACCCAATATAGACTGCATGTAGAATCACTTATGTACACTACATCAAACAAAAGTGAGTAGAGTATACACTATGACCCTTTACATGTGTGATGCTAATTTAAGAGTTCAAAGGTTATTTTCATACTGATTAGATTAAAGAATGAAGCAGTAAAAGCCTATTTCTTTTGTGGCAAAGTGGCATCCAAATTATCAGAAACAGTGATTCTAAATAAATTCACCAACAAAGGAGAGAAAACTGGAAATAAAACATCGAATAAGCTATAACTTAAGCCAACTGTTTTAGAAACTTACAACTCAATTGGCAATCACCTATGATTCTAAATTGTGAGTATGGTAGTTGCTACAATTCCAAGCATTGCCGGCTATTGTGACTCGTATTCTAGTAATTGTAGCATGAAATTGTTTTATGTTTGCACAAAGAAAATATCACTCTTAATTTATCTCAAGAAATAACTAAAATTTATCTCAAGGACAGAGACAACACTAAAATATAAACCCTCCCTCCCCATTTGTTCACCACCGAGAACCCCACTCCCACTAATCCCCCCACCAAACAGACTGTGATGAAGGTAGGCACCGGCGATGACAGGGGCGTGCTCGTGGGAGGGGGCTCAATTGAAGTTGACATTGTTAGAAAATTAAAATAAAATGAAAGAAATAAATAAGAAGAAAATGCAAAGCCTTGAAGTAAATAACAAAATAACAGCAGCAAAATAACTTTAATTGGCAGCACATGAATCAGCAATGCACTATATCATACAATAAGCACAAATAAAAAATAAATTAGGGGAAGAAATAATTAGTCTGGGTTGAAGCGCACAAACACTATCCTTAGAGAGAAAACGTCCCTACTACACTGGTAGGAAAATCTGATTGCGCTCCTCTCTCGAGATACGACAACCTGTTGGTTCCGATTGTGTGCAGCGAAAGAATCCCCGAACCTTCTGAACACCAATACTCTTGTTCTCAAAAATAAGTTTTTATAAGGGAAGGAAGAGAAAATTTTAGGGAAAAAGAAATCAGATTGATGCTCTGCTTGTATTTTCTAGAGAGGAGAAAAGTGTGCTTGTATTTTATAGAGAGAAGGAAAGAGATATATATAGACATAGACCCCTTTATGCAACAACAACAATATGATTGTTGGAAACCAAATATGACCGTTGGAAACCAACTTACATGTATCAAAATAAACGTAACAAATTGTATTGACCCATTAAAACAAAATCTTAGAAAGATAAAAAATCTAATTTTACGTAACAAATTCTAAAATAAATATTTTATTTTATAAAATAGAATTAATATAAGTAATATATATTTATAAATTTTAAATTATAAAACAAATATTTACAATGTTCTCCCACATAATTTAAAATTTTAAAATATATTTTTTTAAAAAATAATTTGTATAGAAACGTAAGAGAAAGAACATGTGATATTGTATTTCTGTATAAGGAATCTTCCAAGTTTTAGCCTTATACCTAGTGTTTATGAACTTCCACCCGAGAAAAATGTAGTGACTTAATTGTCTTGAACTACAAATCCTTTAACCGGACTTTAGTACACAATCCCTACAATATTAGCGTTCAATTAGGTTCTAATAAGTGGTAGCGCGTTACACGGCCTTGCGCATATATCTTGTTTCGTGAATGTCACTTAGAGATTAGCCCATATCTTACAGTGGCAGCCCCACCACCACACTCACTAGGTGAATCCTCAAAGAGTGGTTTGTGACCTCCACCCCTACAATAATTGTCATCGGATTCATTAAGAGATGTTTTTTTATACTAAAAATACACATATATAAATACCTCAACCTTAATATTGCCACAATTTATAATACACCTCGTCATAGGAATGAGAAACGGAACAACTCCGCCAAATTTTATTTTGGTATACTTTAGTCAACAAACAATTTCGTTGTTACCCGTTGAACTCCATTCATGAGATCACCAATGACATGGAGATGGGTGTCCATTGTTGTAACTAAATAATGGGCTTTAGTCCCATTTTCCTTGACGACTCAAGTACTTGTTGACGCATCAACCCTTTTGTAAGCAGATCCGTAATATTATTTTCTGACCTAACAAAGTCAAGAGAAATGACACCATGAGAAATCAAATTTCTGATAGACTTATGTCTCACTCTTAAGTGTCTTCTTTTTTCATTAAAATTCTTGCTAGTAACTTTAGATATAACAACTCGACTATCACAATGCATTGGAATTGGAGGTATAGGCTTATTCAACAATGGCAAATCACATAATTTTTTTTTAAAGAAACTCAGCCTCACTAATAACAGTATCTAAAGCAATAATTTCTACTTCCATAATAGAACGTGAAACAATAGTTTGTTTAGCAGATTTCCAGATACTTCACCACAGCTAAAGTAAAAACATAACCACTTATCGATTTTGTTTCATCAGAATCAAAAATCCACTTTGCATCACTAAACCTCCTTAATTACTGTAGGAAAATATGTATAATGAATATCATCATTTTTCTTTATAAGCTTAATACCCAAAATCACATCTACAGGACCAAGGTCCTTCATATCAAAATTATTAGACTAGAAAAACTTCACATCATTTATGGAATGTATATTACTACCAAATATCAATATGTTATCCACATACAAACATAAAATGGCACATCCATTATCATCAAATTGTTTCACTACACACATTTATCACTATTATTAATTTGAAAATAATACGAAAGAATAACTTGATCAAACTTTTCATGTCATTGCTTTGGAGCTTGTTTTAAGTCATATAAAGATTTAACAACCAAGAATCTATAAGTAGTACTAAGCAAAGAATATCCAACAAAAACATAATTAACAGTTTTTGGTCCAATTTTTGCTTTTCTTATTAATAGGGATGTTAACCTTTGCTAGACACCCCCACACTTTAAGATATTTTAGATTTGGTTCTATTTTTCTCTATAGCTCTTAAGGGATTTTTTCAAAATTTTTATAAGGTACCATATTAAAAATACGACATGTAGAATGTAAAGTTTCATCCAAGTGTTCATTTTATTGCTTTGTGTGTTATATTTTCACATATTTATTTTATTTTATTTAGCAAGGGGCTACATATATAGAGACAACCAGTCACCATCGTGTAACAACAAAATACTTGCAACAATAACGTTAAACAACATAAAATAAAAACCAAACAACAAATTTCCTAATTTTAAAGACTTGTAATGTTCACAAAGGAATTTGACTAAGTAAAAGATAGTTTCCTAACATAGGAATAAAAGTAGTGGGATGCTTTCAGTTTTTCACATAAACTAATTCTAAAAACATTTTATCTTTACAAAACATAATTGATAAAGAAAATATACTTTAATTTTAAATTATAAGAAAATATTTTCCAACAATCACCCACTAATTTAAAATTTAAAGAAATAAAAGAATATAATAAAAACATTTTTAATGATGCATAATACATTGTGTTTTTATCCATTAATTTTTCATGTTTACTAGAAAGGAACCCAATCATATCCATGACACACATTTTTTTTATAAAACAGAATGCTACTATAAAAAAGACTATGCAAGAAGAAAGTAATTTTTCTCTCTAAGATTGTTAGAAAATTAAAATAAAATGAAAGAAATAAATAAGAAGAAAATACAAAGCCTTGAATTAAATAATAAAATAAGAGTAGCAAAATAACTTTAATTGGCAGCACATGAATCAACAATGCACTATATCATATAATAAGCACAAGGAAAAAATAAATTAGGGGAAGAAATTATTAGTCTGGTTGAAGCGCGCAAACGTTATCCTTAGAGAGAAAACGCTCCCATTGGTAGGAAAATCTGATTGCGCTCTTCTATCAAGATACGACAACCAGTTGGTTCCGATCGTGTTCAGTGAAAGGATCCTCGAACCATTTGAACATCAATGCTCTTGCTCTCAAAAATAAGTTTGTATAAGAGAATGAAGAGAAAATTTTAGGGAGAAAGAGATGAGATTGCTGCTTTGCTTGTATTTTCTAGAGAGAAGGAATATATATATATATATATATATATATATATATATATATATATATATATATATATATATATATATATATATATATATATACACCAGAGGTCAGCGGAATAGGATCAAACGGACAGATAGGAAGTAAGAATGCAGTATGATAAATGAAATGAAAATATAAACTTGAAACTTGAAAAACAGATATCAAGGGCACACCGGAGACCGGCTTACAAACCCCAGGTTTTCATAAACAAAGAAACCGAAGCGGCGGCAGAGCCGCATAGGATCGGTGAAGGGAGAAGAGAAAAGGATGAAAAATAGAAATTTATTGAATCTAGAAAGAAGCGCTTACAAAAATCTTGTTTCAGAGCACCTCTCTTCAGAAACCTGAAAAATTGCTAAATGAAAAGGTGCCTCACAACATACTTGAGGACTCCTTATATAGCCATAAATCTAAGACCGGTAGTTGCCAGTAGTTTTGACCGGGACTATTTGACTGTTTGTTACAAGACAAGTAGTTTTGACCGGGACTTTAATGGCTACAGGACAAGTAGTATTGTCCAGCATTAATTATACATTAATTACAAACAGATGGTTTTGTGACCGAAATTAAATTTAATCTAAACAGATACCAAAACAATCATCTTCGTTTTGGTAAAAGGGATCTTCTTCTTCTTCTTCAGCAGAACTTGTTTCTTCCTTCTTTGAGGATGAAGCTTCTTCTTCCTGCTGTAACATTTGCAGAACTTCCTTCAGATTTTTAGCTAAGACCTCCTTTGATGTTGATCCTGCTAAAAATGCTGCCAGATGAGACTTTTGGTTCAAAAACACAGAAGTTCATGGATCAGCTGCTTTGAGGAATTCTGGATGGGATTGGAACCAGAGTTTTACTTGTTCTGGATCCGCTTTGGATGAGTCAAATTGTGTCCACCATTTTACAAATGCGTGTCTTTGTAGTGATGGATATTGGTTTGTCTTTTCAGTCATGCTGTAACGATATTGCCATGAGAATATCCATGACAGTGCAAAGCTTGAAAAGTATTTAAGATCTGCTGGAATTCGTGATTCCTGCGAATTGTATTGTTTCTTAAATTGGGCAAATCCTTGTTGGACTGTTTCTGGGAATATCTCTGGGATTGGTCCAAAGAAGTCCCACCATTGCAAAAACCAATTGGGAAAATTGTAAATTGTGTTGGTCTTGAAATATATCAGCCATGAATGCTTGAAGCGGGTATTTTGGTGCCAAAACACCTTAGTCCAAGAATCAACGTAATCCCAATAGGTATAACCTACCGGATCAAATGGAACTGAAAATCTCTTTCCTTTGTTCAAGTCCGAACCAAAGTGTCTTGGTTGAAGAACTTTTAGTATTTGGATTGTCGGGTGGGTGTTTAATGTTTGATCTTTTGGATCTTTGAAATGTTTGATAGATACTGAGTTTGAATCTACCAAAATCAATTCATAAAAAGTTCTTGTCTTCAGGATGATGGTTGGTTTGTAGTGAAATCCTGGTGGGAAAGCCTTGGCCATCGCCTTGAAGGGATTTTTGTCCCAAAATTCAGGTTCCATCTGCAAAACAGTTAACAATTTATTTTTATAAATATAATTGTTAGTTTGTTTGGTATGTGGTGTTTGAGCTTTGGCTAAAGGTAGTTTTCCTTTAGTATTGGTGGCTGTTTTGGTCATTGACGCATTTTTGGATCATTGTTTGTAAATTTGATTCAGATTCTGAGGCAATGTCTGCCCAAGATTTTTTGATTATTTTTGGAAATTTGGTCAGACCCATGTCTTGAAGGGCCTGAAGGGTTTCAATTGGCCATGCATAGTCGGCCGATGTTTGTTTGGCGGTTGCCGGTTTGGGAGATTCCTGAGTGGATGACTCAGGTTTGATTGAGGCAATCTGGGTTGATGACCCTTCTAAATTGGTTTTCTGGGTAGATGACCCAGCCTGGGTTGGTGACCCAGAAGAGGTTGATGATTTCTTGATGGTTGGCTCTGGAAGAGCCAGTCTGGCTCCTTTGCCTGTACTCCTTCCTCCCCTTAGGGAGATTCCTGATGCCTTAGAAGGCATTACCACTTTTCTGTAAGAATTCACGGGTAAGGTAGTCAGGTAATGAGTTTGAGGTGCTCTTGATGTATTCTATGTCAAAATCAAAGACACTTAGAATTGCTTGCCATCTTGCAAAAATTTGTTTTGAGGCAAGGTTTTTAACATCTTTTTGTAAAATATCTTTGGTTGATTTACAATCAACCCTGATTAGAAATTTTTGGTTTAATAAATCCGATTGAAATTTGGAAATGCACAAAACAATTGCTAAAACTTCTTTTTTAACAGTTGAATATTTTAATTGTGCAGGATTCCAATGTTTTGATGTATATGCAATGACATGATCTTGGCCATGGACTCTTTGTTTGAGGATGCCACCATAACCTATGTCTGAAGCATCAGTTTCGACGATTTTAAATGCCTGTGGAATAGGAAGATACATACATTTAATGGATTGGACTTTGACTTTGATTTCTTTAACTGTTTGTGTATGGAGGTCAGACCAAGGAGGCGGATTTTTCTTCAGCCTATCATGCAATGGCTTGACAATATTGTTTAAATAGGGGACAAATTCTCCTACGTAATTTAGACAACCTAGAAATCTTTGTAACTGGGTTTTGTCTAAGATTTGGTTGGGGAATTTGTTAGCAAACTCTATTGATCTTTCGATTGGAATGATTGTACCTTGATATATATTGTGACCAAGGAATCGAATTCGAGTTTGGAAAAGATTGATTTTTGATTTGGAGACTGCCAAACCATTTTGTTTGATGATATGGATGAAGGTTTGGAGATGTTTGAAATGTTGGTCAATGTTTTGGGAAAAGATTAAAACATCATCTATGTAGACAATGACAAATTTTGAATAGGGATTAAAAATATCGTTCATAATTTTTTGAAATTCTGAAGGGGCATTCTCCAGTCCGAATGGCATCACGTTCCATTCATATTGCCCAAAAGGTACAGTAAACGCTGTTTTGTACCTATCTGATTCTTGGATTTGGATTTGCCAAAATCCAGATTTCATATCAAATTTTGAAAATATCTTTGCAGAATTTAATCTATTAAGCAAATCTTTTTTGTTTGGAATAGGATATCTAATCCATTGTAATGCTTGATTTAGTGGTTTGTAATTTATGACTAAGCGGGGTGTTCCACGCTCAATCTCAGATTGTTTATTGACATAAAAAGCCGCACAAGACCATGGGCTTTTGCTTTTCCGGATTAGGCCTTTATCAAGCAAATCCTTGATTTCCTTTTGACAGTATTGAAGAAGTTCTTCATTCATTTGGATTGGTCTGGCTTTTGTGGGAATTTGTTTTTTCCTAAAGTCTTTCTCATAAGGGAGATCAACAATATGTTTCTTTATGTCCCAAAATGCATGTGGCAATTCAAAACAGACGGTCGATTCAATATGATTTAATAAAGATTGAATTTTTTTCTTTTACTTGGGGTTTTCCCAGTTGTATCTGAATATTATTAAAAGATACTTCTTCTTTTAAGAAGTTAATTTGATTAATCTTATTTTCTATAAGATTTATATTTCTGGAAATTGGTTTAGTAGAAAAATTAAATATAATTTTTCTTCCTAAATAATTTGTGGTTATTCCTTCATTAGATATTTGGATGGGAAACAGGGCTCTAATGAAGGGCGTTCCTAAGATTACTTCATTCTTAAGGTTTTTTACCAGAAGAAAGTTTGTGTTAATCTTAAGACCTTGGTTTTCAATGATTGCATTTGATAGCTTAAAATTAATTTTTAATTTTGAGCCGTTTGCCGTACTTAATTTTTCTGAGGTTTTCTCAAAGAATTTTGTAGGAATTAATCCTTCTAAAATGCAGTTTGAATCAGCCCCTGTGTCAAATAGGGCCATTGTTTCTAAAACGAAATCATTAATAATTATTTTTATGTTTATGTAAAATTTTTGGATTTTAATCTTGTTGATTAATCCCATAAACATATCATCTTCTAAATTTTCTGGTTGGTTTTCTTCACTATTGTTGGTACTTTCAAAATCACTATCTTCCTCAAGCTGAGAAAGAATGATGTGATGAATTTCTTGTTGTTGACGAAGTTCTTTTACCTCTCTTTTTAGATTGTTTATCTCTGTTTGGAGATCTTGGATTGTCGTTGGTTTGGTTGAGGAATTTTCTAATCTCTTGAGTATGTTACTTACATCAAATTTGTTGTTTGTGATAAAATCCTTTTGTCTAGGTTTTACCTCTAATGTTTTCTTGAGTTTTTCCAGGAAAACCTTCTTTTCCTGGGGATCAGGTATGGAATTGATTACTTCAAACAAGAGATCTTGTTCTCTCGTTAGAGTATTGATTTGCCCATCATCATCATCTGTTGATGATAGTTGGTCATCTTGTTGGATTAGGTTTAGGTTTTCATCGGAAAGCACGGAGGATGAAGTTTCTGTTTCCTCCTCCGAGGTTTCTATAAGCAAATTGTTTATTTGTTCTTCAATTGCAGGTTCTAGGTTAAGGTTTCTTAACTTCTTTTTTAGTCTACAATATTTGCTAATGTGGCCTTGTTTTCCACAATTGTAGCACGTTATTTTTTATTTTATTTTTTGTTTAGGACTTTCCATTTCTCTACTGGTTGAGGGTTTTTGAGAGTATCTTTTTTTTGAAAATCTCCTTCTATTGGCTGGCTTATGATCCTGGGTTTCTTTCCTAGAGGTTTGTTTCTTCTTTTGTTTTGGACAGGCTAGTAAGCCAAATTGTTCACAGAAGGAACCTAAATCCCTCTTTGTTTGAGCTTTTTCTTTGGCTAATTGCCTCTGAATTTTGTCGTCCTGGCAGATTTTTAAGGCTACCTTTTGGACATAGGAAATTAATTGACCATAACTTAAGTTTTCATATGGAATGTCTCCATTGGCAGATTGACTACGGATTTTATCTCTAACCTTGTCTCCTAATGATCTGGGAAGACCGGCTAGAAATTTTTCTTTCCAAAAAGGTTGTTGACTATCTTCTCTTGTGTAAACCCTAGTTAGGAAAGTATCTCTATACCACCTAAAATCTGCTAAGGTTCTACACTTAAGATTTGATAATAATTCTGCAGACCTATCTTTCCACAAGGATGGGTCTCCAATGAAATGTTGGGCTATTGTAAAAATTAATGTGTTAACAGCGTCAGGAATTTCTTTATCATTGTCATTAGTAATGACTTTTCCATTGAGATCCGTCTTAACTGCGCTGTAAATTTTTTATTTCTCTTCGTTAGTGAGATAATTATCCCACCATCCTTTCAGTTGTCCAGAAAATCCTGCCACTAAGATATCTATAATGGTTTCTTCTGAACACTCGTGGGAGGTTTGGTAAGCCGTAGCTACCATGGTCATATGTTGGAGTGTATTCATGATATTATACTCCGTTTGTGCATCTATGTTCCATTCATAGATGTTGTTTGCACTAAAACTCTTAAAATTGTTTTCACCTCTTTCTTCTAATAGAAGGTCAGGGGTAGTCGGACGTTGATAATATAATTTGGAGGGTGTTTTCCAGTGTTTGGAATTAATTGGATTTATATTCTTTCCTGACACTGATCCTATCTCAGTTGTGTTATCTGAGTTTTGGTCACTATCTTCATTAATAACATTAATTAATTTGGAGGTACTTCTTGTTACCATTTTGGAAGTATTTTTCGAGGCTTGGGGAGTATCTGGAATGACTTTAAGTAAACTACCAATCTTGTTTAGTAATTCACTATGGTTGTCACCTACGCCTTCAATTAAGGATTTAGTTTTTCTAAGTTCCCTAATTTTTCGTTTAGCCTTCTCACTAACTTTGAAAGGTTTGAATAAAGGTTTTTCAATGGGGATGCTTGGCGAAGCTTCCTCAATTGATTTTTGTTTAGGAACTACCTTAGTTTTAATGGTTTCTCCTAAAGCTTGTAAGTATTTATTGGTATAATTTGCCTGTTCCATTAGGCTCTTAATGTCTTTAGAGGTTACTTCCTCGTTGACATCTTTTGTCTTGAATGGAATTGCCATGACAGGTTTATTGTTACTGTCTTTGATATTCGGTAGTTGATATTGTGTTGCAGGAGGTAATTCTGATTGGATTAACTCACCATCCTTCACTTGCCAATTTGTTATGACATTTGTTGTTGGATCACCTATTGTCGCAACCTACCCTTCGGCGGGAGGGCGATGCGAGACTCGCGGGATGCGTGTTCCACGAAAGGAATACGCGCGGAGTCGCCACCAACGTTTATTTGAGGAAAACGTCGGAAAAACCGGAAAAGACGCGATCTACGAACTTTTAAGTGAAAGGTTCGGGAGTTGTATTTACGCACGGGGAAGGTATTAGCACCCCATACGTCCGCCCCAAGGGACGGCAGCCTTTAATCGAATGTGCAAACATGACTTTGATTTTTTATGTTCCTTTTTATGTCTCTATGTCCTTTATACCCTTTTTATATTTTTTCTCTTTGTGGTCGACAAGGGTGTTTCCCTTTGCTCCTACGTATTCCTCAATTTGGGATGAGAAAATCAGACCTACGTAGTTCTTTTTTTATCAAGTGATTCTTTTTTACTTTAAGAGGTGATCATTTTAAGGCGTTGGACCTTAAAAATGATCCATTTTACTTAGTGAGAAATTGAAATGACGAACTTCAAAAGCCTATTTTTTGTGGACGAGCTTGACTAGGCGAGTTGATTTTAGCCTTAGTTTCACTTTAGTTATTAATCAATTCGATTAAGAATGAGAAATCCCAAAGAGAAAACGTCCGATTGATTTTCCGCTTTATTTTACTAAAAGATGTTTTTCGATTATTTATATTATTTTTTACCTCTTTTTGATTTCCAACGTGGTTACGGCACGACCGAACGGTCGGAATTTATTTTAACCGAAGTTAATGGATAATGCAATTCAAACGTTCGGTGGAAATTTATTTTATTTTTAAGTTAAGCGAGAAATGACTTAAGTAAAATGGCTTAAGCACGTCAACAGGGGGTATAAAAAGTAAACAAAACGAGAATAAAAATGCACGAAACACAATGTGGACCACTACGGGTACATAGAATGAATCGAAAAGCTTGGTTCGAGGTACTTACCCGTTGAAGATCGAAGAACGATGAAGAACGAATGAAGAACGTCGAAGAACGGTTGAAACCTTTGCGAGATTCCTCACGGAAAACGTTACGGAAACGTTTCGGAAGCGCCTCGGCTTAGATTTTCTTCACGGAAACAATTTTTCCAAGCAAATTCGAAAGAGAGAGAAGTGCCAAAGGGGCTGAACCCTTTTCTTCTTCACTTCCTCCCCTATTTATAGCAAAATAGGGGAGGTGGTTGCCGCCCAGCTCGCCCAGGCGAGCTCAGCTCGCCCAGGCGAGCCAGGTTGCTTCCTCTAGAAGCAACAGCCTTCTGGAGGAATATTCTGGAGGGCCCAAGTGGGCCTGGGTGCTATTTGCACCCCCATTTTTACTAAGTACACCCCCCTGCTGTTTTTTTGGTGATTCTTTTTTCGTAAAGTTACGGAAACTTACGAATTTCGTAACGATACTTGTTTTCTTTCCGTAATGTTACGGAACCTTGCGGATTACATAATCATCCCCCTTTTGACTTACGGAATGTTACGGAACCTCACTTAATTATGCAACGATGCTTCCATTTGATTTCCGGTGTGTCACGGAAACTTACGGATTGTGCATCAATATTTTTTTGGTTTTTCGGCATGTCCTGGAATTTCACAAATTGCCTAATGATGGATGCCAAGCACCTCACAAGGACCAAAGAAAGGTCGCATGTCATCAAGCAAAGGTCCCCGGACGAAATTAGGGTATGACAGTTGCCCCTCTTTACTTGTCTTTTATTGGAGATAAAAGGAAAGTAAAGATAAGACACTAATTTCGTTCCTCTCGATTTGACGAGAGTCGCGGGTGACCATAAAATCTCCACATGCAAATGACTTGTTGTTCCCAGAATTTCACAAATTGCCTAATGATGGGTGCCAAGCACCTCACTAGGACCAAAGAAAGGTCGCATGTCATCAAGCAAAGGTCCCCGGATGAAAATCAGTGTATGACACTAATTTCGCTCCTCTCGGTTGACGAGAGTCGCGGGTGACCATGAAATTTCCGCATGTAAATGACTTGTTGTTCCCGGAGGAACAAAAGGTGCAGAAGACTATGTCAGTCTCTGCATGCTATCAAGCGTTCTGTCTTACAGATAGCAAAAGAATGTTTATACGGATAACCACTCGGGTATTTCCGCGTATCATCGGGCCCGCCGCCTCTGGATGATACAAGGGTGCAGAATGACCAAATTTGGTCTCTGCTTGTCATCGGGCCCGCCGCCTCTGGATGACAAAAGGGTGCGGATAACCGTAAGGTATCTCCGCGTATCATCGGGCCCGCCGCCTCTGGATGATACAAGGGTGCAGAATGACCAAACTTGGTCTCTGCTTGTCATCGGGCCCGCCGCCTCTGGATGACAAAAGGGTGCGGATAACCGTAAGGTATCTCCGCGTATCATCGGGCCCGCCGCCTCTGGATGATACAAGGGTGCAGAATGACCAAACTTGGTCTCTGCTTGTCATCAGGCCCGCCGCCTCTGGATGACAAAAGGGTGCGGATAACCGTAAGGTATCTCCCCGTATCATCGGGCCCGCCGCCTCTGGATGATACAAGGGTGCAGAATGACCAAACTTGGTCTCTGCTTGTCATCGGGCCCGCCGCCTCTGGATGACAAAAGGGTGCGGATAACCGTAAGGTATCTCCACGTATCATCGGGCCCGCCACCTCTGGATGATACAAGGGTGCAGAATGACCAAACTTGGTCTCTGCTTGTCATCGGGCCCGCCGCCTCTGGATGACAAAAGGGTGCGGATAACCGTAAGGTATCTCCGCGTATCATCGGGCCCGCCGCCTCTGGATGACAAAAGGGTGCGGATAACCGTAAGGTATCTCCGCGTATCATCGGGCCCGCCGCCTCTGGATGACAAAAGGGTGCGGATAACCGTAAGGTATCTCCGCGTATCATCGGGCCCGCCGCCTCTGGATGATACAAGGGTGCATGTCACATGACCTCAGGGTCAGTATGACAAAGATTATGGGGCGGCCGACAAAAGCAAGGCTCTTGCTCCTACGTATCCTCCAATGAGGAACTCAGACCTACGTAGTTCTAGATAACTTGTGAGACTTGAAAAGTCTCCATCGGAAAATGCTGACATCTCCGGAAAGGGCGCAGATGACCATATTGGCCTCTGCTCGTCAATCACACTTGGGGTCACTGAAAGACGAGGTGCGGATAACCGTAAGGTGTCTCCGCGGGCTACCAGCTCTTGGGTCATGGTAACAAAAGGCGGTGTGGTCGACAAAAGCGAGGCTCTTGCTCCTACGTATCCTCCAATGAGGAACTCAGACCTACGTAGTTCTGGATAACTTGTGAGACTTGAAAAAGTCTCGGTGTTTTCTTCGCTAAAATGCAAACATGCTTTAGTAAAGAGATAAATATTCCAACTGATTAGAGCAGCATACGCTTTTTTTGAGTGGAAAACAATGCGTTTACCGGGGAAGGAGAGTCTGCTGATGAAATCCCCCATAACCATAAATGAGATTTTGGATGTTAGCATTTCGTTTCTAAATGAACATTTAGAGGAAACACTGGGTTCGACAAAATAGAAGAAAATCACTCAAAGTGTATCAATCTCGCACAGGTAAGTGTTTCATCCTAATTCCGAACCATAGATATGTCATGAATTGACTTTGCAAATTATTTCCTATCAAATCAAAAATTACATGCGTGATCATGGATCAATAGGACTTCCCTTGGGAATGGGTTCTTTTGGTGGGTTCTTCTTTCGGCTTTTGTGTGTTTTTTTGGCTTTTGATTTTTCTGGCTTTTTTTCTTTTCCTGTTTTTGTTTAGTGCGGGGCGAGAAAAAAAAGTCGCTAGCGCACGGGATTTTGGTTGGTAATCAAAGGGAGAAGACTATTTTAGGTCGTGGTTCCCTTTCCTTCTTTTTTCGTTCATTTGGTGACAATTCTGTATTGTTCAGATATTGTCCGGTCCAAAGACCTCTCTGCATATTTCTTCTAGCTTCTTCGATCAAGAACTTTCTTTCCTTCTTTTTTACTTTCTCCCATTCTTTGGTTGGGAATTTTCTTTCTTTTCTTTTTGCTTTCTCCCACTCTTTGATTGGGAATTTCCTTTCTTTTCTTTTTTTTGCTTTCTCTTTGATTGGAAATTTTCCTTCTCTTTTTTTTTCTTTTTTGCTCCCGAGGGTAAGGATTGACATTCTCACCCTGGGTCAAGGTTTATGGTGAGTCAGGATCTTGGCTCAAGACTTGTAGAATGGCTAGGTATGGTACATGTCAAGGTTTGGTTTGGTTCAAGGATAAAAGGGATGCCCCACATTATTTCCATGACACAAATGCAAAAATGATGATTTGGAAACTTTATGCAAAACTGGTCATGCATGCACCTATGCGGACACTCAAGTGTCAAATTTTTATGGTCATGTGATGCTAGGGCTCAGGATTCATTTCCTCTATTTTAGTCAACCCAACGTTTCCAAAATATGTTCTTTTATCAATTTGTGCATTCATCCGAGTCCATTTTGGGCGTCTGGGAAAATCTTCACAGCATTCACCCTTCAGGTGTATACACATTTTTTTCAAAAACTAGTTATGATCAGTGAATTTTTCCAAAGAAAAGTTGGAAGTCATCTCTTTTCAAAAGCATGTTGGTTTTTCAGCTTGACAACTTATTTTTTCTTTTTTCCTTCTTTTTTTTATCATTATCATTTGTTTATTTCTTTTTCTTGTTTGTGTTTTTTTTTCTTTTTTTTTTTCATGAGGTATTTTGCTACCTAAACATGTGCATATTTTTGTGAGGTATTTTTGCTATATACATGCATATCCAAGGTATCTTGCCACCTAAACATACATATATATGTTTTGTGAGGTATTTTTTTGCTACATACACGCACATCTAAGGTATCTTTCTACCTAAACATACAAATATATATTTTGTGAAGTATTTTTTTGTTTACATACACGCACATCTAAGGTATCTCTCTACCTAAACATACATATATATATTTTGTGAAGTATTTTTTTGTTTACATACATGCATATCTAAGGTATCTTTCTACCTAAACATACATATATATTTTGTGAAGTGTTTTTTTTTTGTTTACATACATGCATATCTAAGGTATTTTCACTACCTAAACATACATATATATATTTTGTGAGGTATGACTACCTTCCGAGCTTGCGCTTGTTTTATTTAAATCCCCAGGATCATGAGCAACTAGGTGCGTCCTACTATAAAAAGTGATCAAATAACAAGCATAGATTCAAAAGGTACTAGGTTGCCTCCTAGTAGCGCTTCTTTAACGTCTTTAGCTGGACGCCTTATGACTTGTCGGTCACGGACCTAGTACTTCGCTTACCTTTGGCTTTGGACTTGGTCGCCTACTGGTCGGCCATGTGTCGTAGGCAACACTCTAACCTTTTTATGGATGAGCTGAGGTGAACTCTAGAGGTGATGGCGGTGCGTCTGTTGCCCGCTGCCGGCCATCCCCAGGCTGCTGTGGTGTTTCGCCCTGCGCCTGCCTGGAGACGCAGCACTTCTAGATGAAAACTTGATTGGTAGGGGGCCTGATGACCCTGCTGGGGGCAACAGGCACTCCCTTGAACTGATAGAGACCCGTATTTAGAGCTGGCAACTCCAAGACACTGTTGGCCTTCTTCGGGTCCACTAGGTGTCTTGCGGGCACAATCCCTGCAAACAATAGATGACATCAGAAATCAGTTGGGGGAGGTGCATACTTATCTATGATGACGTGACCTTGCCGGGGGGGTACGGGCACCCTGTAGGATTGATAGAGGCCCGTAACCAGAGCTGGAAACCCCAGGGCCCTGTTGGACTTTTCCGGGTCCACTGGGTGTCTTTGTGGGTGCGATCCCTGCAAGCAATAGATGGTATCAGAAATCAGTTGAACCATATGCATACTTACCCATGTCGGGACGACACAGACCAACTGATACTTTTGCAGGGGGAGATTGGCATTGCGGTCGCTGGGCAGAATGTTGCTAAGTAGCAATGTCATCTATATCTGTGTAAGAGTGGTCATGTTGGTGCGCATGATCCGCACTCGTCTCTTTGCAGCGGCACGGGTGAAATCTTGCCCCGGTATGCATAGTAGCTGTGTGATAGCCTCCCTCTCTGGTTGTGCTCGCACAGTTGGCCCTCCTCCAATATCAGGGGGTGGCCCAGGGACCGTTAAAAGGAAACTACCGGTCCCTTAACCGGGAGTGCAAGTCTTGGTTAAGCATTTAAGGATAGAGGACCTTAAATTCTCTTAAGGTGCGGATGTGGAGCACACTGAAAATGAGGACACGTAGCCCTCTAAAGGTGAGGGCGTGCAACCCTCTCAAGGTGAGGGCGTGCAGCCCTCTGTTGGCGAGGACGTGTAGTCCTCTAAAGGTGAAGGCGTGTAGCCCTCTGTTGGCGAGGACGTGTAGTCCTCTAAAGCTGAGGGCGTGTAGCCCTACGAAGGTGAGGACATGTAGTCCTCTGAAGGTGAGGGTAACTAGTACCCAAGGCAAGGGCGAGTAGCCCTCTCAAGGCGAGGACGTGTAGTCCTCTGGAGGTGAGGGCGTGCAGCCCTCTGATAGTGAGGACATGTAGTCCTCTCAAGGCGAGGACGTGTAGTCCTCTGGAGGTGAGGGCGACTAGTACCCAAGGTGAGGGCATGTAGCCCTCTCAAGGCGAGGACATGTAGTCCTCTGGAGGTAAGGGCGTGCAGCCCTCTGATGGTGAGGACGTGTAGTCCTCTCAAGGCGAGGACGTGTAGTCCTCTCAACGGTGAGGGTAACTAGTACCCAAGGTGAGGGCGTGTAGCCCTCTCAAGGCGAGGACGTGTAGTCCTCTGACGGTGAGGGTATGTCCTCCTTTGAAAATGGGGGACATGTAGTCCTCTGATGGCGAGGACGTGTAGTCCTCTAAAGGCGAGGACGTGTAGTCCTTTGAAGGTGAGGGCGTTTAGCCCTACAAAGGTGAAGGTACATGACCCTTTGAAGGCGAGGACGTGTAGTCCTCTGAAGGTGAGGGCGTGCAGCCCTCTGTTGGCGAGCACGTGTAGTCCTCCAAAGGTGAGGGCGTGTATCCCTACGAAGGTGAGGACATGCAGTCCTCTGATGGCGAAGGCGTGTAGCCCTCTGAAGGTGAGGACATGCAGTCCTCTGATGGCGAGGGCGTGTAGCCCTCTGAAGGTGAGGACATGCAGTCCTCTGATGGCGAGGGCGTGTAGCCCTTTGAAGGTGAGGACATGCAGTCCTCTAAAGGTGAGGGCGTGTAGCCCTACGAAGGTGAGGACATGTAGTCCTCTAAAGGTGAGGACATGCAGTCCTCTGATGGCGAGGGCGTGTAGCCCTTTGAAGGCGAGGACGTGTAGTCCTCTGAAGGCGAGGACGTGTAGTCCTCTGAAGGTGAGGGCGTGCAGCCCTCTGTTGGCGAGGACGTGTAGTCCTCCAAAGGTGAGGGCGTGTAGCCCTACGAAGGTGAGGACATGTAGCCCTACGAAGGTGAGGACATGCAGTCCTCTGATGGCGAGGGCGTGTAGCCCTCTGAAGGTGAGGACATGCAATCCTTTGATGGCGAGGGCGTGTAGCCCTTTGAAGGTGAGGACATGTAGTCCTCTAAAGGCAAGCCAATAGGTACAAGTACCAAAGGACTTTAACCTTACAAGAAAGCAAGAGGTTGACTCTTTGAGAGGGCCTCTCATCTATTCACTTATTACCTAATATGAACATGATGATTTTTTGGGGATGCAAATGTATGCAACCTTCATCTTGAAATGCAGTAAATGCAGGCTTTGTATGCAATAAATGCAATGTTATGGAAAATTGTACAATGTTCATGACATTCTTTCCCTATTTTGTGATTTTGATTTTGATTTGATTTTTTTTGGAAAACACAAATTGACTGTCCTTTTGAAAGAGGTGATAGTCCATGCAACCTTATCCTATCTTTTGCAAATCTCTCCGAGAACTCCCTCAGAGTGTGTGTTGTGTTTGATTTAGTCATTTGACCCTTTTGGAGTGACGGCAATGGAGTCGTTTCATGTTTAATCAATCCATTGAAATCCTAGGGTTTGTCCCCCTTTTTTTGTTAAAAACATCGATGGGTGAGAACTTTTGATCGGCCCCTATGTTCACTTGAGGCTCATGCACGGTGCCCCTCATTGCCCCAGTGTAAGGCTTTGAGGTACCAATCGTTGTCTTTCGTCATGACCTTGTAGCTGGGAACCTATTGAGTGAGAACTTCTAATCTGCCCCTAGGTTCGCTTGAGGTTTTTGCATGGGGCCTTTCATTGCCCCAGTGTAGGGCTTAGAGGTGCCAAGTGTTGTCTTGTTTTCACGACCTCGTAGTGAGGAAGAATGAAAGAAGCAGTTGATTCTTGCAAAAAGAATTTTCCAAGGACGAGAAATAGTTGAAGGATCTTTCAGTTGATGGATTAAGTCAAATGACTCCTATGTAGAAGCAAGATGTTTTGATGTCTTGATGATGCTAAAAGGATCAAATGCTTCTAAGTTTTATTCAAGACAAGAATCCAAGAAAGTCAAGATATATTATCAAGTTTGATCTCTTTAGAATCTTTAGGAAGAAGTTTCCAAATTGAAACAAACAAAGGTTTGACCAAACAATTCTATCATTTCAATTTGAGATTTGCTCTCCGGTAATCGATTACCAGTAGTTAAAAATGTTTTTATTCAAATTTTTAAAACCTGTAATCGATTACGTAAGTCTTGTAATTGATTACCAGAGGGGATTTTCAGAAAATAATTTCCAAGAGACATATCTATTCAAATGTTTTATGAACGGCCATTCAAATGTTTTAAAGAGAGTTTTCATTGCCCAAACAGTTTTATCCTCTCGAAAGATCAAGAGTTTTTCTGAACTGAAATGTCTTATCCTCTCAAAAAGATTCCTTGGTCAACCACTTGCATATTCAATAATGAATTTTGATTGGTCTTCATTGTACAATCTATCCCTTTTAAGAGAGATTTCTTCTTCTTATTTCTGAAAAGGGATTAAGAGACCGTGGGTCTCTTGTTGTAGGGGATTCTTGAACACAAGGGAAGGGTTGTCCCTATGTGCATTGTTAATCCGAAAAGAGAGAGTGATAGTTCAATTAGGGAATAGTCTTTGCATCTTAATTCAACCCCCCTTTTTCTTAAGGTAACTGAGGCCATTTGTCCAACATCCTATTCTTGATAACTCACTTCTCTCTAAAAAGACAAAATGAGGTCACGTGAACGTCTATATTTTTACTTGAAAACACAGTCAATCAAATGCCTTTTTATTTTTTATTTTGAAACTTATTTGTTTTGAACTTTGCTCGTTGTTTTACGGCACCCCCACCAACGTGCAAGATGAGTAATCTCTGATTGAACGGTCTTGGAAGTCAACACTCAGGAGCGCAGGTTGCTTGAGCAAACAGACCAATGGCTTACACCCACATTCCGGTGAAAGTTGAATAAGCAAACATGCGTTTGTGAGAGGATGAGGGACAAAGATATCAACTTTATCCATTTCATTTAACATTGTAGCTGTGGTTTATGGCATAAACTTGAAAATCCTGATGAGTCATAACAACAGCTTCCAGAATTGCCCCATGTATGGTGTTGCTTGTTAATGTTAGGATTCAACAAGCGATTCTCCTCAAATTTCAGCCAGCCCATATCAATTAGACCTTGCACCTTACGCTTCAGAGCCCTACAATGCTCAATGGAACGCCCCGGGGCTTCTCCGTGACAAGCACACGTTGCGTTCGAGTCGTATTCTCGGAGAAATGGAGGTTGATGAACCTTGGCTAGGGTTATGGCTACCATTGAATTATCAAGTAGATATGGGATCAAGTTTAGCATATGACAATGGAATTTGGGGTGAACCCTACAGGCTTTTTGCTGCAAAATTCCTTTTTGTTGGTGTTTTTTTTTTGTTTGTGCTAAAAGTGGTCTTCGTCATTGGAAGTGCGGTAGACAGACTTTGTGGTTGATTTAGGGATGGCCTTTGTGGATAACTGGGTGGTGGGTAAGGAGGAGGTTTGTTATTGGCTGAGTAATGACATTGTTGGGTTGGTGGGAAACTTGGCCGTATAGGAATGGCAGTCATAGCATGGGTTTCTCCCTCTTTCTCACCCTCTTCATTTGCCCCAATTTTCTCAGTCGTCCTAGTAGGACGATCAAATTTGCCTCTTTTCGGATCCACTTCGATCTTTTTGCTGGCGAAGACTTTTTGCTAACTCCTAGCGCACCATCTTTTCATAGTAGAGTACCGATAATGTGTCTACCATCACGATTATCGTCTCCCTTTTTGCACATGTTCTGTAGTTGCATCCTATCCGGAACCATATCAGAATAGTACTGATACTGCCTAACGAAGGAAACCATTAGGTCCTTCCAAGTATGGACTCGGGAAGGTTCCAAGTTAGTGTACCAGGTAATAGCTACCCCAGTAAGACTTTCTTGGAAGGAATGTATCAGCAATTCCTCATCTTTTTGCGTATGCCCCATCTCGACAGTACATCTTTAGATGATTCTTGGAGCGAGTAGTCCCTTGTACTTGCCAAAGTCCGGCACCTTGAACTTGGGAATGACCATGTTTGGGTATTAGGAACAACTCTTCTAGGTTAGCAAAGGCATAATCTTCACCTCCTTCAATGGCCTTGAGCCTTTCCTCTAGATGATCCAACTTTCCCATTCCTGCCATAGTCATAAGGGTTTTTAACCGCTGTGGAATGCAAGAGGTGCAGTTGTGGGTGATACTGAGGGCCCTCCAAAGGGTTTTGTAGGGGTATACCACCAACTGCTTGCCCTTCAGTGGTATATCCGAGCCAAGGCTCGAAGTCGGCTAGATTGTGATGGGGAATTTCATGGGTCTCTTCCACGGTTTAAGAGACATGTGCATGATCAGTTTGGGGTTGCTGGCTTTCAATGGGTATAGGAGTGGAGTTATTGACATTCTTATTGGGAGTGTACGCCACATTGGGTGGCGTATAGTTGAGAGGCAAGCCATATGACGGGAAGGCGTGCTCGTTTTGAATTTGCACATCATGGGGGCCGCCCGTACTTCCTAAATCTTTGCCTACCATATTTGGATGATTCATTTGCTTGAGGCCGGATGGGGACGTCGGGTTCACCTTAGCAACAACGCTGGTAGCGGCAATTGCAACCGCATTGGCTTCCATTATCTTCTTCACGCTCATCATGGCCTCCATCATTGTGGCCATTTTCTCTTTAATGGCCTCCATGTCGGCCTTCATCTTCTCTTGTATCTCCTCTACTTCACCCATTACTCTAGCTCTAGCACGAGTTCGGTAAGGGCGTCGTAAAGCATGTCCCTTTCTTTTTTATAACAATGATTAAGTTCATTTTATTTTATTTTTCAAGGAAAGAATGCAACGAGCAATGCAACCAATGAAAAGCATGGATGCATGCGAATGATGTACAGTTGAAGTATTGCGAATTTTTACGCAAGATATGGGGTTGAATCAATTTAGATTTTCAACATGGTCCATGACATCTTTGTCAAGGTGAAACTGGAAGTAACAAGGACATCAATAATCCTAAATATGTTTGGCAGTAGACGAAGCAGTGATGTGACTCGATTCATCTTTTGCCCCAATTTTGCAAGACAGTTACTTCCATATTTCAACTTGACTTGATGAACCTTTTTGTAAAAGCATGAGCTTGGTTCAACCCTATAATCCAAGGAATGGCAATTCTGATCGCCAATACTTCAACAACATCTCATAGGGATGAATGACTTGGGCATACTTTAAGCTTATGCACGGAAAATGTAATTATGAAATTGAGATGCCCGAAGAAACACCATTTCCTAGTTAACCATGCATTAGGTACCATGTTCAATTATTTTGTTTTTAAGTGAAACGGGTTTATGATCCCAACATGGTTGGCTCGTGGTGCCTAACACATGAAACTAAGAATGTAGTATGAAGTTTCACGCTTCCCCCTTTTTTGTTTTTGTTTTGTAGAGGAAAACGCAAGGATGAGCAAACATGAAAACAAATGGTATGCAATTTTGCAGATCAAAAAGTTTGTTGAACGCATATGCATGATGATGCCATGACTCATGCAAAATGTGAGGCTGGAATATGATAACGGACAAATGCAGGATATGTCCATTATGATGTTATGAAGAGATGCTTATGCGATGCATGATATGAATGCATTTTACGGACACGAGAGCCCGGAAAATTATCTCTTCTTACTTGTGCATTTGGGGGCGCAGTGCCCCATGTGTACAATTAAGAAGGTGATATGGACCTTCCGGCTTCCCGTGACAAAGGACGAGACCAACATACAATGCATGCTAGAGATAAAATGCGGGAGTGACTTGATTCGCACTGATTTTTGGAGTAAAAACGTGGGATAAACTCATTTTATTCAAAAAGTTATAACTAGTCAAGATCTGAGCGACAATACAAACTTCCTAGCGGTTTCTAATCATATGGTCCATTAAGTCTATCATATGTTGACAATAGCTGAGAAGTCCGTGGATCTTCTTGGGGGCGGAGTAGGTGTCCGCCATTGCTTTGGCCTTGGCTAGCAATCGGGGAAGTTCTTGACTCCTGTTCAAAGTAAGAGCAAATCGGTCCATCCTCATTGTTGCCTCTTGGTGCAACGAATCAATTACCCTTTCCCTTGCTTCCCTTTCTGCTGATATCTTGGCGTACTCATCCTCTAGCCTTTGCTCGTGAGTCGCCGCTAGATTTAGCTTCTCTTTGCACTCATCGATGACGGCCCACATATTCCCTTCAGTCTCGCTTAACTGTTGGGACAAATTTCTTTTCGACCTAAGGTAAGCCTTTAGCTCGTCCTTCAAGATCATGCCTTTGACCCGTGATGATTCCTTTCACCTCTTCGAAGCTTGAGCTTACTATTGCTGCCCTATAAAGCCCCTCAAAACTTTGCTGGCACGTGTTCTTCCTTTTGGGCCTTCTTGGTTTCTCGTTCCAAGGCATCAGCGGTGGCCATATTGACGTCCCTTAGTTCATCATACTCTTTTCAGACTTTTGATGGCTATGGACTTGAACTTCTCTTCGACTACTCGGGCTCTTTCAAGCTCTGCCTTTAGGGCTTGTACCTCATCACTTTCTTCCGAAGCTTTAACCTCATCGTCCCTCACAGTCTTTAGATTTGGGAGCCAATCCAATCCTTGTGTTCGGACTCTCAGCCACTTATGATAACCGCCGATGATCCCATTACTGCTTCCCCTAAGCTCTCTGTCCTTTCTTCACGCCGCATCCCATGCCTTGTGAACTCCTTGGAGTACCCTCGCGTTGTGGTCACTGAAACCTCGTGCGATGAAAGGCGTGATGCTTTCGTCTGATGGCACTCCTCTCATGGGACATCCTTCGCATGAAGATAGAATCCTGATTCTTCCTTCCTTCTAGCGAGGGAACCAATTAACAGACGCCCCCCATGCTAGCCAAGAGTTGGTCCCAATTCGCCTTTCCTTTTTCGACGCACGAGCGGTAACCTTGTAGCGGATAGACGGGCCTACCTTCTTGGAGAAAAAGGTGTGAAACCAGCCCCACATAGAGAGCTGGAGTACAGCAAACAATCCTTGCATTGCTTTCTTCACATCTTCGGTCGAAGGTGTCATATAGGTCGGCTAGCATAGCGACAACCGGACTTTCCTTGTGGTTATGATAGGCGAGAAAAACGTCGATCGCTGCCAGGTCCACCAACCCATCCACATTTGGAAAGAGGACTCCCTCGAAAATCAACAGTGTGAGAATATCTATGAATGGGGTCCACTCGCCTTTATCTGCCAAGATTCTTGCTTTTACCTCCAAATATTTTCTCGGTATTCCGACCACCCCATTTTCGACTTGCCTTTGGCGGTCTAATTCCTGCGCCGAGATTTGGACTTTTTAGAAATTCTGGCCAATGAGGGGTAGAACCCTGAGAAGAGGTATGGTTTCCTTCCCCCTAGAGGACATCCTAGGATCTCTTCAAATTCTTCCACCATTGGTGATAGCTGGAAGTCCCCAAAGATGAAGCACCTCAACGGCTGATCATAATACTGGGCGAGGGAGGCAATTGGTTCCATGGAGACTTCTACCCTAGCTAGGTCCCAAATGCTTACCATAGGCTTTGCGGAAGGCTTGCCGTTGAAGTTGACCCATTAATTGCCCCAACTTTCGTAAACTGGTGACCTCTAAGCTCTTGATTTTGACTTGATAAAACCTCTTTTTAAGCGAAGGCTTTTGACTTGATCCCATGTTTTACTAAAGTGAAATAAAATCTAGTGCGAATCAAAACTCCGACATCTATCATGGGTGGAATGGATGAATGCATGAAGGAATGCATATGACATGGATGCAATTTATGAATACGGGAGCTCGGGAAATTGTCTCTTTCTTAGATACAACGTCTTGGGGTAGCAAAGTGCCCAACGTATGTATTTAAGAAGGTGACACGGACCCTCCGTTGGTTTGCTTACAGAGGGGATCAAGACAGAACCCATGTGCGATGCATATGCGAAAGGCGCAACACGAGAATGTACATAGTATGACAATACTCACTGAATATAAGCAAAAGGGTATATGACACTTATGCATGGCAGTGTGAAAAATGGCACGCAGCGTGTTTGGTCCGTGCCCCTATTTAAGGGACCTATAAGGGAGAGAGCTAACTAGGCTTTTAGTAATAACCCCCAAGGTAGTCATATCTCTCTTGATGGTTTCTAGAGGTATCATCCCCTTCGAAGAACATATTGCAGCAGTAGGGACTACTAGCAACAATATGTTTTCAAAGAGAAAAACTCTAGATGAGGGTTCACTGTAATCAAGCAAGTCGGAGACCTAGCATGATCACGGATTCACCTCCACTCCTTATGTTCCCACGAACCCGGGTATAGGGCCCTTTTTCAACTCACCGTGTGTGCAAATAGTGTTAGTGTTTGTGTGCATCAAATGAATAAATATTTACCTCATGCATACAAAAATGCACTAAAAGCATCAAAGAGTTATATATACAAGAACATAATAAGGGGAAGCCAACAAAGGAGTAAGTCATGGAAAAATTTGCACAAGATTAAATGGCCTAACTCTCTAAAAACAGTCCCCAGTGGAGTCGCCAACTGTCGCAACCTACCCTTCGGCGGGAGGGCGACGCGAGACTCGCGGGATGCGTGTTCCACGAAAGGAATACGCGCGGAGTCGCCACCAACGTTTATTTGAGGAAAACGTCGGAAAAACCGGAAAAGACGCGATCTACGAACTTTTAAGTGAAAGGTTCGGGAGTTGTATTTACGCACGGGGAAGGTATTAGCACCCCATACGTCCGTCCCAAGGGACGGCAGCCTTTAATCGAATGTGCAAACATGACTTTGATTTTTATGTTCCCTTTTATGTTCTTTATATCCTTTATACCCTTTTTATATTTTTTCTCTTTGTGGTCGACAAGGGTGTTTCCCTTTGCTCCTACGTATTCCTCAATTTGGGATGAGAAAATCAGACCTACGTAGTTCTTTTTTTATCAAGTGATTCTTTTTTACTTTAAGAGGTGATCATTTTAAGGCGTTGGACCTTAAAAATGATCCATTTTACTTAGTGAGAAATTGAAATGACGAACTTCAAAAGCCTATTTTTTGTGGACGAGCTTGACTAGGCGAGTTGATTTTAGCCTTAGTTTCACTTTAGTTATTAATCAATTCGATTAAGAATGAGAAATCCCAAAGAGAAAACGTCCGATTGATTTTCCGCTTTATTTTACTAAAAGATGTTTTTCGATTATTTATATTATTTTTTACCTCTTTTTGATTTCCAACGTGGTTACGGCACGACCGAACGGTCGGAATTTATTTTAACCGAAGTTAATGGATAATGCAATTCAAACGTTCGGTGGAAATTTATTTTATTTTTAAGTTAAGCGAGAAATGACTTAAGTAAAATGGCTTAAGCACGTCAACAGGGGGTATAAAAAGTAAACAAAACGAGAATAAAAATGCACGAAACACAATGTGGACCACTACGGGTACATAGAATGAATCGAAAAGCTTGGTTCGAGGTACTTACCCGTTGAAGATCGAAGAACGATGAAGAACGAATGAAGAACGTCGAAGAACGGTTGAAACCTTTGCGAGATTCCTCACGGAAAACGTTACGGAAACGTTTCGGAAGCGCCTCGGCTTAGATTTTCTTCACGGAAACAATTTTTCCAAGCAAATTCGAAAGAGAGAGAAGTGCCTAAGGGGCTGAACCCCTTCCTTCTTGCCTTCCTCCCCTATTTATAGCAAAATAGGGGAGGTGGTTGCCGCCCAGCTCGCCCAGGCGAGCAGGGTTGCTTCCTCCAGAAGCAACCGCCTTCTGGAGGAATATTCCAGAGGGCCCAAGTGGGCCTGGGTGCTATTTGCACCCCCATTTTTACTAAGTACACCCCCCTCTGCTGTTTTTTGGTGATTCTTTTTTCGTAAAGTTACGGAAACTTACGAATTTCGTAACGATACTTGTTTTCTTTCCGTAATGTTACGGAACCTTGCGGATTACATAATCATCCCCTTTTTGACTTACGAAATGTTACGGAACCTCACTTAATTATGCAACGATGCTTCCATTTGATTTCCGGTGTGTCACGGAAACTTACGGATTGTGCATCAATATATTTTTTTGGTTTTTCGGCATGTCCTGAAATTTCACAAATTGCCTAATGATGGGTGCCAAGCACCTCACGAGGACCAAAGAATGGTCGCACGTCATCGAGCAAAGGTCCCCGGACGAAATTAGGGTATGACACCTATGATGTCTTGTTTCCAAGGATAATCTATATCCTTTCTGATGGCATAAGCATGAAACCAATCAAAGAAAAGGACATTAATTTTGACTCTTTCGACAAATTCGTAGAACTTGTCTTGGATTTGTTTTCTCTTTGTACCCTTGTAATGTTGGAAAAACCATCTCCTTTGAGGCTCATTCTCCGGAGAATAAAAATCTTTCCTAAGGGTTTCCTTATCAATGCTAAAGTTGTCAGATAACATCATAAGGTTCCATAGAAGAGTATGTTGGGGATTGGATCGACTTTTGGTCGTCCTCTTGTTCTTGGTTGTAAGTTGTTCTAGGTATGCTAGAAGTAGTGTCTAATCCTTGGAGGTTTACAGTAGGGAACTGGTTATGTGACTCAGATCTGGTTAGTCCTACTGGAATTGAACGAGTTCTAACCGAAAAAGACCTTCTGGCTGACTCATATTCAGACCTAGAGGCTTCTATCCTTGATGAAAAAGAATTTCTCCTATTGAAGGTTATCTCTACCTTTCCGGAGTTATCTTGCTTAATATGCTCTATGGTTGGAGCGGGTCGGGGAACAGACGGTGTGGCCTTATCCATAACCCATCTTTCGGGAAGAGTTACTTCATCCCATTTTATTTTTCTCGGGAGAGAAACGTTAGCCTTTGTCATATCAGTGATAAACAAAGTTGTTTCTCCTTTTTGAGGTTTTAACAGGACTCTAGATGCACAAGTATTCATGACCTTGTACTAGATCCTATAAATTAAGGCTGCTGGGATTGATCCTTCTTTCATGTCGAGGCCATGAAAGTGGATGTTTAAGAACAGAGAGTCAAGAATGTTTCTGTCCATCAGACTCACTGTTTTGTTTGGATAACAATTAAAATATATTGGACCTTGTCCTAGGCTGGTTTCGACTGTTCCAATTAGGGAGTCTTCAAATTGATTGTGCCTAATATCTCTTAGACACATTAAAACTGCTGCATCTATGCCCATATCAATTAAGGCTACTTGTACACAACCGATGTGTAGATATTTATACTTACGACTATGTTCATAGATTGAATTTTTTGAAAGTAAATGAAATTCTTCCCCTATATCGTGTCCTAGAGGAATATTGTTTTCTACTGTTTTGATTATGTAATCAAAGTTGTGTTTGTCCTTAATTGTTTCAGGAACGTATAGTTGATCCTGAGGCATTTCTGGAATGTTCCAGTCATCCATGTTTTGATTGATATCTTCGAATCGGACTTCCTCATCGAAGAGATGGGCGACCTCTTGGGTCTGGTTATCTTGATCATTTAATAAATTGGAGTTTCTTGAAGAAGATGATGAGGAGGAATTTGATCGAAAAGAGATACGGGAAAAAGATCGTAATAGTCTAGACATGATTATTTCATTCTCTAATATCTTTGCCTTCATTTGGTTTCATAGAAATATTTCCATAAGGCTATATGTTACAGAACTTCTTGGATCTGAATAAATGAAAAAGATTTTTTTGTTTTACAACAGACAATATAGTTTGAACATTACTCCTATAGTCACCAGTATATTATGTCTCAATATTTTATTTGAACAATACACCTTAGCCTTACTGTCCTTTCTCAACCACGGGACTTACTGCTACAGTATCATTCAACTAAAATATCAGACTGCTGTGCTTCCAGAAAATACTGTTCAAACACATACTATTTAAATTAAAATTACTGTACATGGTTCAGATCCATAAGTTCAGTTAACATATGCCCTTACGGACACTATTCCTACTTTCCCCATCAGGCTCTGATATATATATATATATATATATATATATAGGCATAGACCCTTTTATGCAACAACAAAAATATGACTGTTAACCGTTAGAAACTAATTTACTGGTATCAAAACAAACGTATTAAATTGCATTGACCCATTAAAACAAAATCTTAAAAAATTAAAAAAAATCTAATTTTACATAACAGATTTTAAAAT
The DNA here is from genome assembly GCF_000004515.6 of Glycine max. Taxonomy (NCBI): domain Eukaryota; kingdom Viridiplantae; phylum Streptophyta; class Magnoliopsida; order Fabales; family Fabaceae; genus Glycine; species Glycine max. Next base: position 39,416,550 of record NC_016089.4, on the reverse strand, counting down.
AAATATTTTATTTTATAAAGTAAAATTAATATAAATAATATATATTTATAAATTTTAAATTATAAAATAAATATTTACTAACAATTGCCACCCGGTACCACGAAGCGCATGGCGTATTTGGCGGGGAGGCCGTGAGGATGTGAGAAGGTTGTCAATTGGGGGTTAAGGTTCTCATGGCATTGTGTCTCTTTTAGAAAGTTAGGATGACTAAACCTTTTCTTTTTCAATTTTTTATTTCAATTCTAACGAGATAAGTTTCTCTGTAATTAACTGTTCCAAATTAAAATTTAATTTATATTTAATGATCAGGTAGTATTTAGTATTTAAAAGATAAACACAAAATTTGGTTATCTAATATCATACACTAATTTAAAATTTAATTTCTATTTTATTTAATTTATCACTCATTAATTTTGATTTTAGTGGTTGGTTCCAATTTTCATAATCAATATTAGTAAGACTATATTGTAAATTAGGCACTACATGATTGACTTGAAAGTTATAATTAAAAGATGTAATTGTATTAGGAAGTTGTTATCAAAAGAAAAAGCTGCACTTGAAAGTTAAAATAGTGATTTATAATAATTAAGGGTAAAAATATTCATAAAAAATAACACCATATGGGGTTATCCCCTTTATAATAGTTTATTGCTCATTAATTTTGATTTTAGTGTTTAATTCCAATTTTCATAATCAATATTATTAAGACTAGTTCAAATTAGAAACTTTGCATTTGACTTGAAAGTTACAATTTTTTGATTTAATTATTCATTTAGTTTTTTTATAATTTTCAAACTTATCATTGTAGTCCTTATAGTTAATAAATGAGTTTTTTTAGTCTCGAAGTTTAATAAGTAAACCATAAATAAAATGTAAACTTTAGAGACTCAAAAATCCACTTATTAACTATAAGGACTAAAAATGATAAATTTAAAAATTATAAAGACTAAATGAGTAATTAAACCTAATTTTTTTAACTTTTAAAAGATATAACTTTACTTGGAAGTTGTTATATATATATATATATATATATATATATATATATATATATATATATATATATATATATATATATATATATATATATAATAGATCTTGAAAATTATTATTATTATTAGAAGAAGAAAAAAGAAGACGAAAACACTTAAAAATCTCTAAGAAAACTAATTCCAGAATCTATATTCAAATATGTTCCTTCCCAACCATCTCTTTCCCCTGCATCCACTACTAGAAAATAAGGTAACTTATAACATCAATTTTTTAAAAAATTGATGTTGTTTTGGAACTATTTTTAACATGTCTATTTTTTCAATAAACCTAAAATTAACCTGTAAATTTTAAAATTAGATCACACAATATATAATTTTCATTCTGTTTTGAAACAGTTTTTACCAAAAATTCCATGAGAAATTTACTAATTACTATGAATTTAAAGCATATTTAATGTTGAGACATAATTGTAAAAAATGTAAAGTAAGTAAATATAAACTACAATTACAAAATTGTCTAAACATCATAAGTTTCATTTTTAACTTTCAAATAGTACTTTGCCCACTCGATGTGAAACGCCTTCAATCTCTCTGGTTCCATTGGTCTAGCATCAGTGAAATACTGCATGATATAATAAAACATAAGTTAATAATATATTAACAATCATAACAAAATAAAATTTGGTGAATTAAAAATTACCATTTCTCAATTATTCTTGAAATTTCCTAAGATTATAGTTGACATCACGTGCATGACGTAATACTGACACTTAGTGCTTCCTTTTTGTCTATTACACTAAATACATTATGAAATTTAGATATTCAACATTGAGTACAAATTAGTCTACACAGTACTAAAATATAAGTAGAAACATATTGTTTAAATGACTTACTTTAACAACAATCCACCTAGTAGGAGGCTTGGGTTTAGTTTGTTGAGTATTGTCAAGTCCTTTCACAGCACTGTTGAATACAAACATGGATGCTTATTGTACAATTAAAATTTTGATGTTCCTGACTAATGCTAATGCAAATGTATTGAAAAACAACACTGACCTGTTAATTATGTCTTTGAGGTAGTTGTCTGACCTATTATGTAACGAACAAAATCAAATGACAATATTTTCCTTAGGCAAAATGACAACCATTTGCCAATGTGTACTACAATGGAGACCAATATAGGTTATTATACTATTATACATTATTTAAATTCATTTGTTGAGTTTAAGTTACTCATTCAAGTAGGCTCCTAAGTACACATCACGTTTTGAATTTTGCATCCAATTCTTAATGTAACTTTCTAATTCAAATTGTGATTGGTCAGATCTTTGGATAGACTGTGGCTCGAGGAATCTATACACATCGGTATTCCCCGCTCGCTCGCATACTTGTCTCAATCATATGCCTATTGTTGTTAATACAAAGTAAATTATGCATGAAGGTAAAACAATAAATTAGGTAGTTAACAATAATTTAAATTGACTTACAGAATTCACAACTATATAACAGAGAAGCTGACACATTGACCACCGTGTGCTATTTGAGACAGGTCTTCATGTTTTATGTATAAGGGGAAGTCTTCATTAAACAGGCCAAACAAGGTAGCATCCCACATAACCTACAAGGGGATGGTCAATGTCATCAGATATAGGGGATCATCAACTTCATGATTCGGCCTATCTATGGGTTTCGTGGGTCCCACAACTCCTTGTTTGGTACCTGTGGTGATGACCAGAAGAGTGTACAACAACAAATATTGTGATCACGATGCAAAAACCTCACTCAAAGATGTCTACTATAGATAGAACCCTCATTCAAAGATTACAAATAAATAGATGAAAACGAGATAATATTTATATTAGTGAGAATAATATTTATATTATACATTGTTTTTAGTATAAAAAAAACACTTATATCTTAATTTTTAATTATTATTTTTTTAAAAAAGATAACAGCTTATAGATGCTCAAGTCCCAAAAACAATACACACTACCAAAACTACACTAGTCTAAATTGGTCTCATTTACATAACTAATGTTATAGTCGTGTTTTGCTCGGATTTTATTAATAAAAAGAAAGATCATTTAAAATCAAATACCGTGGATATTATTCATTAATTTATTCTTCATCATTTTCATAATACTTTTAATTATTTGGACAATATTTTTAATAGAATTTGTAATTCTATTCCTCACTCAAAGATGCCCACACCTAGAAAACTACACTTGCAATTGCACCTCACACATGGCCTGTTCTTTATCGCACTAGATTTTAGCATGCATGAGAAATTAATAATAGAGTGCAGGTGTAGAGAAGCTTTTACCACTAGGGAAAAGTTCTGATTCTTGTAGTACTATTCCCAATCCTTTAATTTTGTTCTATTTTATATATACCTGGGAAATTGTAAGTAATCAACCACATGTTTTAATTATTACCATTATTCCAAACACAATGACATTTATAAATAAGCAAATGCTAAGTCAACCACATGCTATAAATATTTTTTATTTATTTTAAATAAAGAAGATTTTCTTTATTAAATAAGTATTTATTAAAAGTAAAATATTTAATAATTTTGTAAAAAAATTGATCTTCCCTTTAATGCATTCCTGTAATTGATTGTTATAATCTTATTAAGATTAACATTTTCCTTATAAGTCATTGTCCATCAAACTCTTTAATATTCTTACTTAAAAAGAGACTAAAATAAAAACAAAAGTCTTTCAAGACTAAAATCAAAACAAATTTGTTTAAAGAACTAAAAAAAATAAGACCAAAAATTATTTAATTTTTTTTCTGTTATGATTTCCACCCCGTCGTCCAAGCACGTTACTTATTGCTACTGTTCCCGAAGCATTCGGAATTCAACTTCAATTTATGAATTTTGTTTTCCTCATCCATCAACGTTATTAGAGAATTTAGTTTTTCACAAAAAAAAGAGAATTTAGTTTTTCACAAAAAATAAAATTGAGTTTAATCATAGTGGGATAAGTGCTTTTGTTAGTCTCAAAAACTTTTATACTAAAAGAATCATTAAAAAATCAAAGTATACTTTAAAAATTTCGTTGGTCTCAAAAACATACTCAGAATTCATATTTTAGTCCCACAATAAACACTTAAGCAGAGCAAAACATAGTCACAAATTATAACAATATAATGCAAATCAAATCAAAACAAGACATACATATAATGTAAATCAAAACAAAGCACCACATTGGTCTTGAGAGTCAAGCTACGAGTTCGAACCTATATGAGTTAGGGACTTTTGAGGTTGCCAAACGCCAATGACGATAGAGGCTGAAGCAGCGAGGGAGGAACCTATGGTGAGGAGAGGTTGCAGTGGTGACGGAGGAACCTACAGTGAGGGGAACTTTTGGTTCTCAAAGGAGAACAAAATGAGAGGCTGCCACGCGCAAAACTAAAGGATTCGAGATCGATCAGTAGCGAATAATTGAAAACCTCCCAATGAAGCTCGCAAAACAGTTCAGAGCCAAAACGAATCTTTATAGCTACTCTGCGAGCTGCAAAACAAAGCGAAGCGTGTAATGAATTGAAATCATAGAGAAGAAAGAAGAAAAGAAAATGTGAGAGAAGACAGTGGTGTTTTATAAAAGTGTGTGGTGACCGCTTTTACTTGCCACGCGCTATCGCGTTACCCGCAGTGGCCGGTCACGATTGAGACACGCGCCACGAAAGCGATTGTGGAACATAGTCGGTGAGCGATA
>NC_016089.4:39401660-39411736 GCF_000004515.6 Glycine max | reverse complement strand
AGAAGAAACGATCTCAACATGCCTTTACTACTTGCAAACGACGTCATTTTGGACCTTTTAAAAAAAAATAAAAAAAATGAATAGCTGGGTTGGTCCAAGTTTAATCACTATGGGTGAAAGTGAAACTAGAGAACGCGTAGTAAATGTGGGGTCTATGATTAAAATTATTCAACTAAATATATATAAATTGAAAAGGTAATTAGAAAACAGTTACCTCTAATCCTTTATTATTCAGTCTATAATATTTTTCAAATTCAAAATTCTGAACATAATAAAAGGTTATTATTCAAAACTCAGTAATTATATAGTTGGAACTCAAATCAAATATATACGATACTATGCATTATTGTTTTCTTTAATGCTTTACACCTTTTACTCGTGTGGAATTTTAAAAACCAGTTTTTTCCTATGTGGATCTGGACCAGAATCGCCTACATATTAAAAAGAATTGCAAGGTGATGCATTTTTAAATTAAACGATTTTTTTAACATGCATTTCATTTTATAATTTAATATATCAAATATTTTTATAATAATTAAGATTCATAGAGTTAAAAATTCAACTGCAGAAAATCCTGGTTTTATCTCTGTAGGCTATATGGACACGTGTGTCCTATTTTTTTTTTATATTTTTTTTACTGAAAGTTTAATCACTATGCTATTTATTTTTGGGAAAATAAGTACTACGTGGCAAAAAACACAATTGTTAGATTTAAAGAAAAAAAAATATCAGCGCTGCAGATGAATAAAAAAAAGATCTCTCTCCTCTCTGCATTATCTGTTTTCACAAATAAATAAAATACTAATATATTAAAACTAATTATAGTCACACTAGCATAATTTTTCTATAAATTGTTATATTTAAATAAAATTATAAAGTATTTTTTATTTTTAATCTTATGTAATGTATTGAGATTTATAATTTAAAAGGAATAAATAATTAAATTTAATTTAAATTTTTTAAAGAAAATTAAATTTACATATTAATTCTAATGTCGAGAACTCAAAAAAATCAAAGAAACTAAAAGTATCGAAAATTATGACCTTTTTAAGAAGAAAAAAACTAATTTTTTTTATTTTTATAATAATTAAATAAAATATATTAATAATAAATTTTAATTTTTTTACGACATAATTATTTTTACCAATATTTTTTAAAAATTCTAAACTCTATTATTAAAAATAGTTTTTTATTTATTTTCAAATGAACTAATATGCAATAATTTATATAAATATGTGTCATATTTAAGTGATAATCATAAAATAATAAAACTAAAATTACAGAATTTATTTTAAAAATTTAGTTTAATTTTTAAATGCTTACCTTTTGAATTTGTTATTATTTATTAATTTTATATATTTTTTAATTAAAATATAATTAATAACTCAATATATGATTATTTAAAAAATATATAAATAATTAAAGAAAAAGAATTTATATTAACATCGATTATTTGAAAACTGATATCGTTAAGTACTTACAACATCGATTTTCAAATAATCGATGTTAAAACTGAATTTAATGTGATTTTAACATCGGTTTTCAAAAAATTGAATTATCATTTATTGTAATGTATAAATAATATAGTGTCTAAACCATAATAAAAAGTTATTCAATTGATTTTGTGGTATTAGGTAATGTTAGACAAACCAAGAGACCTGGGTTCTAGTCTCATTTTAATTATATTTATTTTTCACATTAATTTTTAAATCATAAATGAAACTATCATGTCATTTGCAAACTATCCACTTATCCCAAGAGTAATTAGTCTTATCCATTAAATCTTTAAAAAATGAATAGTTAGGATGATGAGTAACTCTTAAATGTATCCCCTCTCATATATATAAAATAATTTTAAGATAAATTATTATTTAAAGTATTAAAAATTAAATAATTATTATTCAAATATTTTAAATAAAAATATTTGACTAATTTAAAATATATATAATTTTTTATAATTATAAGAAAAGTAACTAAATATAATTTCTTATTATGTTGTTATCCTATCCAATTTTTATCATATTCACATATCTTATCGTATATTATCCTATCTTGACCACCAAATTTTATTTTACATTAGCAAGATGCGCGTGCATTCACACGGGTTGCTTTTGTTTTTACACATGTTCTAAATACATTTCTTTATAAAATTAAAATTTTATATTAAAATAAACATAACTAATTATTTAGTATTTATATTCTCTAAACATGAAAAAATGATTAGATCAACTAATAGAGAAAAAAAATATTTCAACCAAATTGAGTTTTATGTAAAAATGATTTCTAATTAAAAATGATATTATACAATTTAAAAGTAAAAATAAATATTATTGAATTTTTTATGTGTAGTTTGTGTTAACTATTCGGATAAAGAACTATGTTTTTATGGTATTATTAAGTCTTCGATATGTATTTGTGTAAAATACACGAAGAAAGGGTTTTATCGCACATAATATGATTCCAAGTAGGATTTTTTTTTTCTCATAAATGATATTTGTGATTTCAAATATAAATATTAAATAACAAAATATTCATTTATGAAAACATTTAAAATTATTTTATATGATTTCAAATTAAAAATAATATATTGTTGATTGTCTGATATGTAACTATCTTAAATACTCGCAAAAGAAGTTTTTTTCCGTAATGATTCACCTATGATGGCGCAAAGAATAATTATTTTCCGTGAATGATAATTATGATCTCTATCATAAAAAAGTAAAATTTAAACTAATTTAATTTATGATATAGTGAGTAAGTAATTTAAGACTTTTTTGTAATAAAAATCATTTTAATAAATTAATTTCAATATAATAACTATATATTTATATAAATATTTTCTAAGCAATTTTTTTATAGGATTCCAAAGTAAAATAAATATTGTTGCATTTTTTATGCAATTTTATTAAATACTCGGAGAAATAATTGTGTCGTCTATATCTTGAGCAAGTTTAACCATCGTCAATCATATTTTTTGACTCTATCATAACTAAAAGTGTTTTAATTTATGATATTATTGATAAAATAATTTAAATTAATTAACTTTGGTTGGCCAATAACAAAGAATCAAACTATTATTTTATAATAAATATATTATAAAAATATTATTTTCTAATATGACTTAAAAATGTTAAAGAATAAAATAAAATGTAGAATATAAAAAATACAAAAAGAAAGAAAAACATTTAAAAAAATGAGTAGGATAAATAATAAAATAAATAATAAAATGGTTATTTGTTATATAGAGTAAATTTATCCTAATAAGTTGATCATGCATTCGCACGGATCATGTTCATTCCTATAATTTTTCTAATATGATTTATGTATATAACTATTTATTTAAAAATAATCAATAGAATATACGAGACAAAACCAAACAATTAATAAAACTTTTTATATGAATTTATTAAACATTTAGTCAAAATTGTATCATTTAATATTAATATTGTAGATAAATAAGTAGGAAAAGGAAAGAAAAACTTTTTTTAAAATATTGTATAAAAATAATAAAAGGAAAAAGAAAGAAAAAATCATAAAATAAAAAAAAAAGAAAAAGGGAAAAACAGAGTGTATGAGAGAGAGATGAAAGAAAGAAAAAAAAAAGGAAAAAGAAAAGAAAAAGAGAGAACAAGTGAGAAAGATGAAAGAAGAAAAGAAGAAAAATAAAAGTACAAAATAGGTTCTATTTGTTGATAGGTGTCAAAAAATTAAGAGGGGCAATTTATACATTGTTTTATTATATAGATATTTATTATATATAGATAATAGATAAAAATAAATGTTGTCGACTATTTAATGTGTGTTAAATATTTAAAGAAAGAGTTTTGTTGTCCACGATATTCTTTTGTTCTAGATTCACATTTTGGTATCTCTTAAACCATTGGGTAGAGATATTTTTGGAAAGAAAAATGGGTTCAGAGGGTGTTCTCCTTTAAGGAAAAAAAAGGATATTGGATATTTAAGATTTCAAAAGAAAGTTTAGGGTGTACTTATAAAAAAGGCAGAGTGTAATTAGCATGTTCTTGTAAGAAGACTAAATTAACTGTCTTAGACAGCTGTTAGTAAATAAAGGAGGTTATTGAGGTAATTTACATTGTGCATTACAGATTAAGAAAAAAAAATGATATAATGAATATTTAAGATTTAAAAAGAAAGATGGGGGTGTACTTATAAAAAAGGGAGCTGCAATTAGTAAGTTTCAGTAAGAAGATTAAATCAACCCATCTTAGGAAGCTGCCAGTAAATAAAGGAGGCTATTGAGGTAATTTACTTTGTACATTATAGATAGTACATTAAGGAAAAAGGATATAATTGGCATTTTGAAATTTAAAAAGAAAGATTGGTGTGTACTTATCAAAATGGGGTTGCAATTAGTATGATAGACAATAACTTTTATTTTCTTAAAATCTAACTGATAAATATGAATAAAATTTTAAATAAAATTTTGAGAAAATAAATGACGAAGATGATAGCTTTTTATTTATTGGTTGAGATTAGAACCAAATCATGATTGAATTAGACTAAAGAAAAGGCTCAATTTTAGTTCATGATCCAAAATTAAAAACCCAAGTGCTATATTTCACCAAGTGGGTTTGGGTGGGTTAGGACTTGACCTATTTTACTACCTATTGCGAAGAGTGAACGGGAAGCAAAGAAAGATTAAGTTTTAGTTCATGATCCAAAATTAAAAACCCAAGTGCTATATTTCACCAAGCAGGTTTGGGTGGGTTAGGACTTGGGCAAATTTCCCCATCTGGGGTAGTTTTAGAAACTATTTCCCCAGATGGGGTCATTTCTAAAATATTTGTAACATGGGACACTTTTTTACGTGGGAATGATTGCATGCAAGACCCAAACCGCCATTGCCAATGGCGAGTTTGGTGTCAGTGAGCAACTCGCCACAACCAGTGGTGATATGACCATGCAGACCCTAAATCGCCAGTTCTAATGGCGATATGTAGTAGCATAGGGAACCGCCAGTCAGACTGGCGAGTTCCATGGTACATGCCTACGTCGCAGGCCAGCTAGGGTGCAGGAGCTTGCAAGAGCTTTTTCAGAAAGGGGAGTTGCAACTGCCATTGGCGAGTTGCCTGCAGTTGCAACTCCCATTGCGATTTACACAGAAAAATAGCCATCAACATGGCGATTTTGTGTTTATAAATACAGGTGCTCACGTTTTCAGCTTCAAATCAGAAATAAGTCTTTCATTCTATGCTCACAGCTTCAAATCAGAAATAAGTGTTTCATTCTATGCTCAGCTGTAGTTGTGTGTGCTCAGTGGCTTTGAGTTTTCTGAATACACATAGAGCTTTGAGTTTTCTGAGTGTGTAGGGATTTGTGTTTTAAATTTGTTTGCTTGAACTTAAATATTTGAATCAGGTTTGTAATTTTGAAATTAATAATTTGTGTTATCATTTTTTTAACCTATATTTTTATAGTAGAAGGTATAGTTTTTAGTAATTCTTTAATTAAATTAGTTTTATATTTTTATTTCGTAATGTCCCGTAAAATAATTTGTATTATTTTTTTTAAGTAATTTTTTGTAGCAGTTTCAATGTATAAATTTTATGAAATTTTTAATTAAATTAGTTTTATATTTTATATGATTGTTTGTGTGTATAAAATAGAAGAAATTTGTCATCAAATTTTTAATTGGTTTGAAATTTGGTTCTTGAGAGTTAAATTTGTAAATGAAGTTCATAAATTTCTGTCAAATAAATTATATTATAAAATATTTTTGAAGTAATTTTTGAGACCAGTTTGAATTTATAGTTGTTAATAATTTTTTAATTAAATGAATTTTATATTTTATATCCCTTGTTTGTGTGTATAAAAGAAAAGGAATATGTCATGATATTTATTTAAATAAAAAAAAATTGAGTCCTGAAAAAAGTTGGTAAATATGAAAAAAATTATATAACAATCAAAATAATTGTAATTGATAATACATTTTTGTTATAATTTTATGTAAGTAATTATTTATAGCAGTTTGAATGTATAGTTTTTATTAATTTTATAATTAAATTAGATTTATAGTTTATTTTGTAGTTTCCAGTAAAATAATTTATATGATAATTTTTTTTAAGTAATCTTTAATTAGAAGTAGATTTTTACTTTAAAGTAATTTTTTTATTTCTTAGTTTGCAGTAAAATAATTTATAACATAATTTTCTTGTAGTAATTTATAATTAAAACTAGATTTAAGCTTTAAGAAAATTTTTTTAAGTAATTTTTTTTATTTCTTAGTTTCCAGTAAAATAATTTTTATTTGTATTATAATTTTTTTAAAGTAATTTTTAATTAAAACTAGATTTTAGCTTTCAAGTTATTTTTTGTAAGTAATTTTTTTTATTTCTTAGTTTCCAGTAAAATGAATTGTATGATAAATTTTTTAAGTAATTTTTAATTAAAAGTGAATTTCAGCTTTCAAGTAATTTTTTTATTTGTTAGTTTTTGTAAAATAATTTGCATTATAAATTTTTTAAGTAATTTTTAATTAAAACTACATTTCGACTTTTAAGTAATTTTTTTAAGTAATTTTTTTTATTTCTTAGTTTGCAGTAAAATAATTTGTATTATCATTTTTTTTTATTTCTTACATTTTACTATTTTGAATTTATTATGAATAATTAATTAAAATATTGTTTTTGTAGGTACACGATGAATTCGGTTATAACAGTGTTGTATTTCAATGGAAGGGTATATGAAGATAATGATGGTGTAATATTTGAAGGCATTAAAAAAGCGATTCAGATTAAACGTGAAATTAGTTTCAATGCTTTGAAGAAAAAAATTGGAGACAAGATAAAGTTAGAAAATAATGAAATTATTTCTGCTATCAGTTGTAGATTTTTAGTGTCAGGAAAATATATTGCATTGCAAATTTGCGATGACGAAGACGTTGAAATGATGCTGGAAAGTTTTAAACAACAACAAGAAATGTCAGTTCTAGAATTGTACATAGAAAAGGATGTGGCTGGTGGTTCAATGTTTCATTCTGCAAATTCCCTTACATCATGCGGAAATTATGTATCTAATGATTACACACAACCGCCAACAAATATGAGCAATTTAAATCTTGATGAAGATGATGATCATGATGATGATGATTATCTTATGTCTAACTCATACGTTGAAGAGTTGTTAGACGAAGATGACAGTGTTGACGGTATATCAGATACAGACAATGAAGTCCCCGACATGATTCCACCAGTAAGAATTGTTCACCCAGCAGAAGGTATGATTTCCTCTTAAAAAATACTTCACTCAATACATTTATTATTTCACGACAATTGTATTTAATGCCAAATAAGTATGATTTGAATTTTTTTTGGACTATAAGGTGTACAAGCAATTGAGAATCCATTTTGGAATGATGCTTTGCATTATAATAATATCAACTGGAGCCATCCTGATGAGGAGGACATTTGTGGTTTGGAGATGCCATCCACTTTTAATGTTGGCCAAAAATTATATGTTGGCATGGAATTTGATAGTAAAGATGCGATCAAGAATGCGGTCAAACAATATGTTATGAGGGTGCATCAAAGTTTCAAAGTGGTTGAAAGCAAATGGGACAAGTATGTGGTTTGTTGCTTGAATAGAAATGCAGATTGTCCTTGCCCTTTCTACATGAGGGCAATTCTATCTAAAAAGACTGATTCATGGAAAGTCACTCAATGGGGTGGACCACACACATGTCTCAATATGACCATGACCCAAGATCACGAGAAACTTGATTCAGATTTAATTGCCACTTGTGTAGTAGGTACGTATTTTATGTTCATATTATGTTATTGTTTAGCCTTAATTGTCATTTAAATTTTGTTATTCTATTCACAGGCATGATCAGAGAAGATCCATCGATAAAAATTTCATTGATTCAAGAGAGGATTAACAGTCAATTTGCGTACAAGGTGTCGTACAAAAAAGCTTGGTTGGCGAAACAGAAAGCCATTGCTATTGAATATGGCGATTGGGATGAGTCATATGCGAAACTTTCGTCATGGCTAACACACATGCAAAATCATTCTCCTGGATCATATTTTCAAATACTACATGACGATTTTATCGTTGGAAATACGGTTAGTCACGAACACCGCCAATTTCATAGAGTTTTCTGGACTTTTGGTCAATGTAAAGAGGCTTTCAAGTACTGTAAGCCAATCATACAAGTTGATGGCACACATTTGTACGGCAAATACCGTGGGACCCTCTTAATGGCCACATCACAAGATGGAAATGGTGGCGTCCTTCCTCTAGCATTCGCGGTGGTTGAAGGTGAGACGTTGACAGCGTGGTCATGGTTTTTGACACACTTGCGTGAACACGTCACTGATAAAAATGGTATTTGTCTCATATCTGATCGACACGCGAGTATAAAGTCCGCTGTCGCTAACGAAGCACTTGGTTGGCAACCTCCCCAAGGTTATCATGTCTACTGTGTGCGACACATAGCAAGCAACTTCAATCGAAAATTCAATAATGCCAAACAAAAATAAATGTTGAAGAAATTGGGTAAGATTTCATATTTGATGGTCACGTTTATTTTACTTTAATTTATACTTAAAATTGTTATTCATAACTAATTTTATGCAGCCTACACTCCATGCAAGCACATTTTTGATCAAAATTTAGAAAAATTTCGTGAACTGAGTCCAACCATAGCAATATGGATTGATCGCATCTCAAAGGAAAAATGGACGATGGCTTACGATAGAGAAGGACGTCGATATGGCCACATGACAACGAACCTCTCAGAATGTATCAATAAGGTTTTAAAGGATTGTCACAACATTCCCATAACAGCATTGGTGAAATCAACGTATAGTAGGTGTCGAAAGTACTTTGTTGAGCGTGGCCGCCAAGCCCAAAGACAGTTAAATGAAGGCCAAGTATATTGTTCAAAGCTTGTTAAAGAACTGAGGAAAAATCAAGAACAAGCTTGTACGCACATCGTTCGCGTGTATGATATCCACTCCACAAGGTTTGAAGTAGAGGAGAGCTTCAACCCTATAACGCAACGTGGCGGACAAAAGTGGGCAGTAAACTTGAATGATCGTCATTATCAATGCGGAAGGTATTCTGCGCTTCACTATCCATGTTCACACATTATTGCAGCTTGTGCTTACGTGAGCATGAACTACTACCAATATATAGATGTTGTTTATACAAACGAGCACATCTTAAAAGCTTACTCCGCACAATGGTGGCCTCTTGGGAATGAAGCAGCTATTCCTCCTTCTGATGACGCATGGACACTTATCCCTGACCCAACTACAATTCGTGCGAAAGGTCGGCCAAAATCAACAAGGATAAGAAATGAGATGGATTGGGTCGAACCATCTGAGCACCGAACAAAATGTTGTAGATGTGGAGCCGAAGGGCATAACAGGCGTCGCTGTCCAATGCAATCTGAGCGTGGGAGTTGTTCAAATCGTTGATTTATGTATGTTAGTTGAGTGACTTGTATTTGTTTACGTTTTGTTCAATGTATTGAATTTCTGGGGTTCAATGAATTCGGTAGTTAAAAACATTTTGCCTTTTGTACATGACTTATTTGTGGGGTTCAATCAATTCGTTAGTTACAACCATAAACATAAACCATAAACCTAAACCATAACCACTAACCCTAAACCCTAAACCCTAACCAAAAAGCCTTCACCTCAACCACTAAACCTAAACCCTAACCCCTCCCCTATACCCTAACCACTAGCCCTTAACCCTCAACCACTACCCCTTAACCCTAACCCATCCCACTAAACCCTAATCTCTAACCCTAAACCCAAACCCCTACCCATAACCCCTAACCTCTAACCCTAAACCCCAATTTTTGATTACTACCATTACTTATTTTGATTTATCTACTTCAATTTTTCTTTATGACTTTATTTATTATTCTAGTTTGATGCGCGACATAAAAATAGTCATTATGATTACTAACCCATAACCCCTAACCCAAACTCATAACCCTAACCATAACTCATAAAACTAACCCATAACCCCTAATCCTAACTAGTAAACCCTAAGTAGTAAACCTAACTCATTCCGAGTCTCTAAAACCTCTACTCTACGGC